>NC_139043.1:103666474-103760305 GCF_965140915.1 Aythya marila | reverse complement strand
GATCAGCGCCAAGGGGGGATGCAGCAGGACGTAAAGCATCCCTGCCCTGCCCCAGCCTACCACAGCCACCACCTCGAGCTTCCCCTATTATTATTATTACCCTAACGAGTGCCTTCCCTCTCCTCTGGTGAAGGTGGAGCTCTTCGTATCAGTGGCTTCAGGCGTTGGAGCCACTGCTCGCCGTGGTTATGAATCTGGGGTTGCATTTGAGCTTTCTTCTTCTTCCTTTTGGCTTTGCTTTTAGCTGATGCCCTCGGAGCTCTGAGCAGCGGGTTCGGATGGTTGAACGAGCCGAAGCGCCGCAGATGATGACAGGATGTTGGCAGGAGGGAGAGGGGGAAGTCAGATAATCTTTTGGCAGCCGATGAAACAAAATCTGCTTTGTAGTTTGAGGGTTTCCGACTCAAACTGCTCGGTGACACGGCGCAGGGCGGCAGCTCTGGGCCCGGGCTTCCCGCAAGTGCCAGCCAGGTAAAGAAAGTCTGGCAGGGCCGTAAAGGGCATCGGCCTCTGTAGCTGTGCCAAGAAGATACTAAAAAAATGCTGCTTTTGTTGTTTTTTTGACTTCTAACAGGTGATATGGCAAAAAAGAGCTTGGTAGCTGGCAGCCTCCTGCCACTCTCCTTCCCCTTCCCCGTCCATCCCTTTTATCTACGCCCAGGGAGGCAGCAGTGCCTGCCTAATGAGGTTTGTTCAACAATTTAAATACTCTCCCAGATCCCCACTGAGCCAGCACTTTTGGTTGGTCGAAGTTATTTTTTTACGACCCTGTTTCTGCAGCCTGTAAAGAGGGATTTCATGCTTGGCGTGAGGAGCTCTTTCCGAAATTTGGCATCTGTGTGGAAACACCGGCTCTGCTGAGGAGGAGCAGGGCTGTGCAGCTGCGTGTAGCTCCGTGTGCTCTGCTCTTTGGGTTACAGCCTGCTTTTTCCACAGGCTGTGCCTATGTCCTGAGCCACCGATGCAGAGCACGCGTGGGCTGCGTCGCACGGAGCAGGAGACGGCAACTTCAGCCAGGGGTAGTTGGGTGTCGTTGATTTTTGCAGCCTAAAAATTACGTATTCCAGCTTTTTTTTCCAAGGTTGTTCCGCTGCTGTTCAGCCACAAGAGGCTGTGCCTTCTGCAGCCAGTCCGGAGATTAGGGGCAGTCAGGTGGAGGTGGCGCCTCCAAAGCTGATTTCGCAGCGAGAGATTTGGATAATGCCCTCGGTAATATGCCCTAAGTTTTGGTTAGCCCTGACGTGGGCAGGCGGTCGGGCTCGGAGATCTTTGTAGGTCCTTTCCTACTGAACTCTTCTAATCCCAGCTAATCCAGGAAGATTTAGGAGCGCCTGTGGCAGGAGCTCTGGGCCTCCATTTGATGCCTGAGCACCTCCCGTGAGCAGTGAGGGGGACAGAAATGGGGCTGCCCTGGTGTCCTGGCACTGTTTGGTGTACAAGGGTGCCTGCTGGGCTTTATTTTCAAGGGCTGTAGAAAGAGAAGTGCCAAGAACGGGACGGGACTTAGGCAGCCACTGCGTTTTTTGTTGACATTCCCAGCAGTACTTCAAGTTCTCCGAGATTTCTTGAATAACTGCAGCTTTACTCACAGCACAGCTTTCCTGGGAGCCGAGAACTGCTTCGGCTGTGGCTCTGCGCTTCCTCCTCAAGGCTCCTCATGCCTCTCGCTTTGCGCGTGGTGCCTGCGAGAAGGTTGTCAGCTCAGAGCCTGAACAAAGCAGCCAACACTCCCTTGCTTTCAGTGGGCTGGCAGCATGAAAGCTGTGGTTAACAGCTGCATCGCGCCTGGCATCCTTTGGTTGCTTCCCCTTCTCCATAATCACTATAAAAAAAGAAAAACAACAACGAAACCAACACGGTCTGATTTATTATGTCCGTTTGGATCACATTTTCCTAATCCACCTGGGGTGTAGGGCAGTATGTTTCTTCTGGATCCACACACTTTAAGCAGAAAGAGGCTAGAAAGCCTCCTGGTGCTCCCAGCTCACAAGTCCTGGGGTAAATGTGGTGCAGTCGAGATCCTTTGGAGGATGAAGAGCTATCTGTGGGGTAATCACATGCTCAGCAGAGAGAAAAGTTGGAGGGAGCTGTCAGCTTGGGGACTTGGAAGCCGGCCGTGGAGGGCTGCTTTTTGTTTTGGAGCTGTGGTAAAAGCCTCAGCTCCGGTTTTGGGTTACACCGCCAAACTTCAGGGCCTTACAAGCAACTGAACAACAAAGAGAGCGCTTAGACAACAAGGCAGAGAGGATTTCCTAATCGTCGTAGTAAAACTGGTGCTGCTGAAGATAATAATTAAAAGAGTGTGCTGTTTCAGCCGAGGAAAATGAGACTCCGTGGCTCTAGACGCACTGATTAAATGTGGTGTGAGAACAGTGTTGAACCAGGGGGACGAGGAGAAAATGCTTATACTTAAATGAGTGGGGTTTGATGTTTTTAAAATAACTTCTCTGAAATGTAAGTATTTTGTGATAACGTATTTCGGCATAGCTCATCCTAGCAGACAACGGGCTGAGTTGCAGACACTGAGAACTTAGAATTGACAGATCTCACTCCCCTAGGGTCTCTGCCTCCTCTCTCTGCTTTCCCTATCACCCTTTTTTTTCCTTTATGCCTCACAGTCATGATGATTGCACTCCTACCTCGAAATCTATATGTGTAATTAATTTTTAACTGACCTTTTAAAGTACTTTAAGACCTTTAAAACCGTTTTTTCCCCCTCTTGGTGTAGAGCACATGTGTACTGTGGTGTATTTTGATGACTGCATGTCAATACATCAGTGCAAGATCTCCTGCGAGTCCATGGGAGCGTCCAAGTACCGATGGTTTCACAACGCCTGCTGTGAGTGTATCGGGCCGGAATGCATCGACTACGGCAGCAAAACTGTAAAATGCATGAACTGTATGTTTTGAAGCAGGAAAAGTGAAATGCAGTACTATGGAGGCCAAAGGAATCCCTCGCAGTTCCGAGCTGGGGATTGGAAAACACTGCCTTGTGGTGGAGTGCCTACTGGTTGCAACTAAATGTAGCTGGTTGAAAAAAAGATGTATAAAATTTGAAACTTTTTTCCTTTTTTTGTTTTTTAATTCAAGCAAGGCTAACTTGTAGATGTTTCGACATTACGTTTTAAGTTTATTTTTCTTTGTTTCTGTTTGAATGGTACAGCCGTGCTCATCCTTGCTGTTCTGATTTTGTTTTCCTCTGATTTGAAACTATCGACTGTATTGGTTTTCAGGATGTAATACTAGAGCTAGTAGTTAGAGTAGGGAAACCTTAAGCACGTGGTAATGAGATTCCCATCGTCTGAGTTCAACAAGTAATTAAATGGATACTGAGTTGAAGAGGGAGAGTTCTTTAGGTTTTTGTTTTCAAACCTTATTACCCTCCAGTTTCTGAGCGTAGCCTTCTATTGTGAAAACGGTATTTGAAGAATAAGTAATGCTTTCCCTTCAAATTCAAAATGTGGGCTGTCGTGGATAAAATCCTAGCTTCTTAGAAGGGCTGCCCAACACAACACTGTGTGGGACACTTCTACAAGTTTTGTTTGCCCTGCACTTTTCAGTACGTTGGGAACTGAAAAAAAATCTTTTCAGTCTTTTCTTGAATACGTTAGGTGCAGTTGCATCTCCCTCTTTTTGCACTGTTCTCTAGGGTCACTTAATTTCTGAACATTCAGTGCAGCAAAGGGAACATGAAAGTTCATTATGAATTTAATGAATAAATGAATAAAGAAGAACGAAACAGCGTGAACTAGCAGGTGCTACGGTTGAGCAGTTGGCAGCAGACGCGTTCACATTTAGTTTGCTCTGAATATTTATTCCAAAACTTAATTCTTTTTTTTTTCCATGAGATGTTGTCAATGAAGATGTGTCCTCAAAGGCAAAGTGAGGGTGTTCTGGTACAGAACCTTGTCCGTGTCTGTAAAAAAAATTGTAATGTGTTACATGGCGATTGTTAGGACCCAATGAAGTCTCCACTGATAATGGTACTGAGTACAGGAATAAAGTGCGTGAGTAGTTAAGGATCAGCTTCTGGTATTTATAATGGTGTATTTTTTAACTCCTTGTTTGTTTTTTTTTAATGCATATATGCATATATCTATATGCACACACGAAGAATTTGGCTAGTCCTGTTTCTCTCACTAACCTCAGTCCAGAGGGATTCCACTGTTTTCTAGTCACTCCTGTGTATCTGTACCGTGTACAAATGAAAGCAGTCATTTTACATTTATTTTACTGAAAGGTTGCCTGGGTGGTTTTTTCATACAGCTCTTTCAACAAGCCAATATATAAATAACTCTTGTGAAATAACGTTACTTTCTTCAGTCTCTTTTCCAGCTGTAAAGAAGTACTTGAAAGATGACAGTTTGTTTTGAACTAGTAGATAACGGAGTACCAGCATACTTTAAACTTGCAATTAAGTGATAAAAAGTCGTAGATATGAATAGAAGAACCTAGCTTGTAATGAAGGAGTTGATCTCTGCATATCTGACGATTCATGTTATCTTTTCTTTTTCCCGATTTCCTTAAAATGAATGAGAGAAGGAATATGTTAGGAGCAGCTGTGCCCGCTTCTGGCTGGAGGACGATGCGTTGTTCTTCACCAATTCAGAAGGCACGTAGTAAACATTCCTGCAGGTCGCTAGCATGTTTAAGACTTCAAAATGTTAAATTATTTGAAACGCTATCATAGTTCAGAATCTTCCATGAGAGGAAAAAAAAAAAAAAACACAGGGCTGATGTTTCTGGGTAGGCACATGCTGTCGTGGATCTGGGACACCGACTCCACTCACATCACCAGGATTTCACTGAGGTCAAGTCAAAGAAACAGCGAGGGTGGAGGAGACTTGCCTAACACGTGTCTGGGAAACCCTGGGGGAACAGCATAAAATTGTAAATAGATCAGTCTGTGTAATGGCCTGAGAGTAGGTAGTGAGGATGCACACTTTCTGGGGCTTGCCTTATTTTTGTAATTCTTAATGCTGTCTAGAGTTTGCTGTAAGCGTTGCGTGTATGCTAATGTCATACAGCAATAGCAAATGTATTTTATTACGATGAGTGTTTTAAGAGGTATTTTAATAAAAAGACATTACTGTTTCTTGTGTTTTCATTCTCGTGGTTTTGTCAAGGTGAATGTTACCAGGAAGCACAGTATGAAAGTTACTAATCTGAATGAGTGCAAAGACTTTAAAATAGTGTACCTCCATAACTCTCAAGGGAGTTGTACAGGCACCCACCCTCGTCGAGGGTTTTGAGAGAACATTTTTCATCTCTCCCTCTCCCCACTGAAACTAAGTCGTGGTGCAGTCAGGACTGGGAGAAACGGAGGCCATGGGGAGCGCAGGCCCTTTTTTCAAGTTCTGCCAGTTTTTCTTCACCTCTGAAGGACCAGGTGTTTCATGACGATACCAAGTTCAGCTCTCAATTCAATTATGTGGCTAGTCAAGGAAGGAAGATGGATGGTTTCTGCACTAAAATGAGTGTACTTGCTTTGGCCTTTGGTCATGACGTGGAATTGATTTCTGGAAGTTATCTCGTACTTTCCATTGTGTGCACAGCTCTTTTAGTTGTGTAAGCAAAAAATGACTTCACAGCACTTTATTTCCTGGGGAGTTCATCTATGGTACCAGCAGATCCAACCACATAGACCGAGTGCCAGTGAACCACTGAACATGCTTTAACTATTGAGCTGATCATATTTGGCAGGAGCCATCTTGTTCAAAGGAGCGTTATTTTCTAATTTTGGACAAACTTAGAAGCTGAGATATTAAAATGGCTTCTGAGGGGCTACTTTAGACTGACGATCAGAAGAAGTTATTAGCTTTCACTAATAAACAGACAACCTCAACCATTGAGCTGGCTTTCTTGAAGAGGTATTTCAACTGAGAGAAAATGGCAGGGAATTACTCATTTACACAACTGTGCTTTTTTTCTCCCATTTTTTTTTCCTGACAAAAATGCTTTCTGTATCTCCATTATTATTTCGTTACACATAAGAGGCTCACATGCAACAGCAAGACAAATTTCAAAGCAGAGAGCTTGCCATCTCTGCTTGACTTTGTCCTTAAAACGGTACGAGTTTAGGAGGAGTAAATGCAGGGTGTGTAGGGTCAGAACGTGCCTCTGTCTGTGTAAGCAGGCTTCAGACCACAACGAGTTTTGTAAAGTCAGGAGTCAGCCAAATGTATTTCACATGGCAGGAAATTGGTCTTCTAAGCTCTGCTCACAATCTCTTGTTTGTCTTCATCAAAAAATGGGAGAGGGCTCGTTCCGTGTTCATTAGCTTGATGGGCCCATTGTGTGCAAACTTGTGCTGGCAACAGCTGCTGATAATGCTTGTTCTTCAGAGCTGAGAGCCTCTGGCGACTGTGGCTTCAAGCGGAGCTCCTCACAGGCGATCATCCCGGATGCCTTCGGATGTCACCCAAGTAACCTCCCTCTCTTCTGCTGCCAGGAGCAGTCCAGCCTTTCCCCGACGGAAATCCCCCAGAGCATTAACTGCGATGTGAAGTTAAATAAACCAGAAGGTAATTTGGTGGTAAAGCGTTTCTCGGGGAAGGGAGGAGGAGAACTGGAAGCCGCGTGGTTATGTAATAATAGTATGTAATATTGCGGGGACAACATCCCCGTGCTCTCCAGCGCTAATCGGAGCGTTTACAGCCCTCCCCTTTGTGCTGCCCACTGAATAGCACCAATTCCTGCGGGGGACCTCTTCCACTACCCCAGGAGGCCGCACAAAGAGCCCCTTTGACAGGGACTGAGCGGCACTGAGCCTCGAGCGGCTGAAGGGTCTTGGCACGGGGCGCCTCTCCGTCACCTCACGTCCTGCCAAACGGCAATTTATGACCCAATTTAACCCGATTTATAATGTTATACCCAGGTTGTAACATTATGAACTGTGTTTTAGGAGGTGGAGCCCAGGGAGGCGGCTCCCCCTGCCACACAGGAGGAGGAGCAGGGGGCAGCGCCCCCGGGGCTGTGTCGGGCTGTGCCCCGTGTGCTGGGTGCTTGTGCCTTTACAGACGTTAAGGGGCGTTAAATCACAGCGGGCTCCGCTGTAACCGTCACTAACGGACACGTTTATTTGTAAAAACAAAAAAAAAATTTCCCCTCCACAGAAGAGCGGTGGGCATGAGGCGACCGCAAAGCCCGCTGGGAGTTGTAGTCCGGCGGCCGGAAGCCGCGCTCCACCTCCCCTTCCGGCACCCTTTCCCGTGGAACTACAACGCCCATCACGCACCGCGCGCGGGACCTCACCGCCCCTCAGCCCCCTCCCCTATGCGGCGCATGCGCAGCTCCCCGCAACCCGTCGAGAGGGGGGCTCCCCGCGCATGCGCGCGGCGGGCGAGCTCGCGCCGCTCCTCAGGCGTCCTTGCGGGCCGGGGCCGGGGCCGGGGCCGGGGCCGGGGCCGGGATGGGCACCGCAGGCGGAGCCGCAGCGCCGGCGAGCGGGACCCCGACGGTCAGTGCCCGCGGGGCGAGCCCCGCTACCGCCGGTAACCCCGCTGAGGAAGCCGCTTTTGGGGCTGGGAGGGGGGTAACGGGCGGCGCGAGCCCCCCCCCGGCCGTTAACGGCTGCTGAGGGGGAGGGGGTGGGGGGGGCAGCGCCTCATGAGGCGTCCTCGGGAAGGGGGGGGCGGCCTGGGGCTGTGGGGGGGGTGGGGAGGGTGAGGGGGATGAGGGGGGTGCTGGTGGGGTCGGGGGTGCCCCTGGTGCTGCTCAGTGCCTGGGTTTGGGGTGGGGGAGCCCTGAAGGGGTGTGGGGGCTGGGGGGGCAGCTGGCGGGGTGCTTGTGTGTGGGGAAGCCAGGCTGTAGGGGATCTGTCCCTGAATATGTTGTGCGTGGCCCTCCCCTGGGTGTCCAGGGGTTGGTGGTTTTCTTGTTAAACGGAGTAATGATAGGCAGAGGGGTTTTGGGAAGTCGCGTAAAGGAGGTGGGTTTGTATGGATCTTTGCCTTCCAGCGCAGCGAGGCAGCTGTGGCAGCATCCCCTATGACTGTTTCTCACCTGGAAAGCGAGGTTGGAGCCAACCGGTCGTTAAGCGCCCCTCCAACCCAAGCCTTTCTGTGAGCAGCTCACTGGGACTCTCCACCTGTCATACACCCTTCTAAGGGCGATAGTAAGGCCCTGGGGGATACGATCCAGGATTGTAACGATTCACATTCATCACCGAGCTTAAAAAAATTGGGGAGAGGTCCCTTCGAATAGATTTTTTTATGCTGTTACACACAGTTGCTGATGAAACATGGTGTAGGCTTCCTTCAGATCGCTTCTCATCGTCTTGTACAGTCAGTGCAGCACGTGCTCTTGAGGGGCTCTCCCCTACAGAGAAGTGAAATGGGGAAAAAAAAGCTTGCAAGCTGTCATGGGGTTTGAGTGTTTGCTACTCGGGGTGCTTGAAATTTAGCAAACAGCCCTGCTGCAGTGTTCAGGTAACTAGGTTGGAAGGAGGCTATTTGTTAAGGAGAAGCAGGGCGCTTGGAGCTGTCTGTGCTAGGGTTCTCAGTTCTGACTGGGAAAATTAGCTGTGTTCCCTAATATTCTCATATATGAAACCGAAGGTGGGAGTAGCTGCCTCAGAGGTCTAATCCACTGTCGTTCTGGCATTATTCCATCGTGAATGAAGGTGCTTTGGGGGGATAGAGGAGATGCTATTTTTCTCCAAAAGTAACGATTTCGCTGTAGAAGCCGTTACGCGGTTATGGCTGTACAGGGGAAAGGTTTCTTCAATAGGGTGCCTTGTTTCCGTTTCTGTATGCTGCATAGGGGCAGGTGAAGCTCAACTGGTGCACGTGTGCACCTAGCACTTCAGGGTTCTGATCTCACGTGTGTCTTTTAGGCACGTCCCTAAAATGTTTCGGCTGTATTTTCTTACAGCAAGGCTTAGAATGTTTTTTCAGCACACGCCACTATTTCTGACAAGCTATTTGGGAGAAAAAAGGGAAGATGCTGTTGTCTAGCAGTAAATACCAACAAATGCAAATTTAGGTTCTTTCTGTAAAGCTTGGTGTCATGTAGCTGGCCTCAAAATGTCAAAATAAAGTGTAGTATGACATTTATCTCCATTTAATTGTATGTTTGGTATAATCTGCTAAGCTTTTCTCTGAACTAGCGCATCTGATTATTTTGAATCAGTGAATGACTCACAACCCTTAAAAATAGTCCTGGTTTGCCATATGTCGGCTTCAGATTTTCACCTAAAGAATTCGTCAGCTTTCTTCAACTCACCAGCGTCTCGCGGACTGTAATTTGCAAGTTGTTGCTTTAAAAAACCAAGCCAACGACAACGGGATCAGCTGAGCATGTCGTTGGGCTGGGAGTGACCTGCAAGAGGCTGGTGCTTAGCTGGATCCCCAGGCGTGTGGCGGTGAGAGGGGCGTCCCTGGGGCGGTGTCTGGAGGGATGTACAACCACCTCGGGACCTGAGGGGAGCCAGAGCCAGCACAGAGGCGTGTGCAGAGCTCAGCTGGAAGGTATCCAGAGAAACGAGAGACTCCTCTCTTTTGTTACAAGGAGATAGTGCACCAGGAAGCATCGTTGGGTTAGGTTTTGTAAAGTATCGTGACAGTTTTGAACTAGCATGGAAGCTTTTGTGAAAAAGATGAAGAAAAAGTAGAGCGACTTCGGGGGGTGGTGTAATTTATTGGGGAGATACAAACCGAAGTTAACAGCTAAACAAAACGTGTCCTACAAAAAGCTTTGGGAGACGTAATAGGAGTTCTAGGTGCTGTTTATTATTCCGTGTGAATCAAAAAAGCAGCAGCTTTGGTTTTTCTTATCTTATCTATATATTCAAAGTATGTGTGCGAGACTGAGATCTGCCAATTCAAAGACACGAGATCGCAATGTTCAGGAGCAATCAGCTCACGGCCAGTAGTGTTTCCTTTGGTACGTAAGTAAGGTGTATTTAAATAGAGAACGTGGTTGTTGTTTTTTTTCTTGCATAGCTTCTGTAATACCAAGCAGAGAAAAATACAGATGATAAGCACTTATCATCTTGAGCGAGTTGCAGTTTCTTCCAGAAGCAGCTTGACATAAGATTGTGAATAAAAAATAGCACTAATTGCTTACTGAATTTTAAAATAATAAAGAGATAAATAGTGAAGAAAGAAACTGGTTCTCACCAGTTGCTAAAGCAATAATAATATCAGTCTGAATAATTAGAATAGTTCAGATGATTGTGGTAGGTAACGTAGTTAGCGTTGGTAGAGAAAATGTTTAGTTTTAAATAATCAAGCGAAGTAGTCTTCTAAGTATGGAATTAATTGTGTCATTATTCTGTTAGTATTATATTATTATAATAATTTAAGGAAGTCACTTCATCCTCATTGGTGCACCCTTAATAGTTTGTCATCTGTGCGTTTCCTTTAAGTGCTAGGAAAGCATGTGGACCTTAAGTGATTGATTCAGCTCTGCAATTTCTTCAAAAGAAGGATTACAGCTCTTGGTATCACCTCGTGGGCAGTCCCCAGCTCGCTACCAAAGCTGGGGAAGCCCTCACCTCAGTGTGTTAAGATTCACAATTCTAACTTGTGGGGAAAGGTGTTCTTGTACAAGTGTCTGCTGCCCTCTGCTTCAGTGCAACGGAAGGGGCAGCTTTGGAAGTAGCAGCAGCAGCTTTCTCATTTCCACATTGCTGCCTTTATTCACCTTGCTCGCAAGGAGCTGAGCTTTTTGGACTGGCTGGTTTGGTCTCTGGAGGCGTACAAGGGAAGAAAGGGATGAGCGCTGGCTGCTTGTGTGAGGAGGGACGGGGCCAGGCAGCTGCTGCAGAGGAGTGCAGAGCGGGCACAACTTTGGAGCAAACTGAAAATGATTTTAAGCCAAATAAATCTGGTCTCATGTTGCTCTTTTGTACATTTGATAGCAGTCAGTGAAACACTACTCACTTAATTCATGTAGCTATGAAACAAAAATGCATTTTATCTGTATATTTTTGTCCTGCATTGTCTGAAAAATGTCACATTTCTGTGTATATGATCTAGATGAAGTTGATAACAAAATTCAGTTCCTGTTTTACAGCTTTGACTGCTTCCCTTGGCTTTTGTATTAAGAATAACTGAGCTTCTCGCTAGAAAAAAGACATCTGGCAGGAAGGAGCTCTTGGGCCTGAACATCGAGCTGTGGTGCAACCATAACTTGAGCTGGAAAAAGGGGTTTTAAAACCACCATATATGATAGCAGTACTGTTAACTTGGCACCTTGGGAAAAAGCTATCAGACTGACAGAAATTGCAGCTTGTCTTTCTCTCAAAAATTGTAGTAAGATTTCTGCAAGAGCATCACTTCTCTTTAAAACCATATCTAACTTTTTAAAATGGGAGTTGCACCTCACGTTAGAAGCTATAATTTTAATATATATATATATTTTAATAATAACTTGTGAAATTTAATATTTAACTTACCCTGGTAATTAGGCTTATTGCTCTCTTTGTGCTTCTAGCCTGTCCAGGTGCGTTTTAAACATAAATTCACATCACCAGTCAGGGAGCAACATTTTTTCGGATGTTGCAATGGAAACAAATTTTCACTGTTTTTTATTAGCAAGAAGTGCATCGAATGCAAAATGCAAATTCCAAAGGTAAGCATGGCAGCAACAAAACTCCCTTACTTCATGGTATTAGTAGTGTGTTTCTACCCTGTCACTATGGAACTGCATGACTATTTTTTCCTCTTTCCAATACGCAGCTTTCACTTACGTTAGTGTATTCGGTAATGTTGCCTGATCTAACATGGTAAACTTGCAGATATTTTACTGTGTTTGTAGTTTTAAAATTGTGAACAAACTTATATAAAAGCACAATACCAGTCTGTATAAAGGCTAAAATATCTTCTTCTTTTTTTAATTGAATGTGGAAAAAAAGTATTTTCTGATACCCTCCTCTTTAATTTTCACTTGAGGCTTCTTCAGAAATGATGCTTTTTCAGACAGTATAAAGAGCTTTTCATATTTGACAGGATATTTTAATTGATTGAATGGACTAGAAATGTAAGACAGTTAATCTTAAATGAAAAGATTTTTCACAGGTCGTGCTTCTGAAGTTTTAATCCTGAAATTTTGGTTTGCACTTCTCCAAAACGTATTTAGCTCATGTGATCAAGTGGTTTTTTATGTCTTGTTCTGAAAATGACTTTAAAAGAACCGAAACTCAGCTTTCCAGGTGAAGGAGGAACTGCTGCATATATGCAGTTGGGATTTTTGTTGTCAAGATGGCTCCGTGCGTTAATGTGACTGTCACGTGTAGGCGTAGATTGAAATCAAGTTCTACAACAAAGATAATTAAAAAGAACTAATTTTCTGGCAACAACTGTTGCAAGCTTATCTTTGAATGTGCCAAAATCCTCTATCAAAAAAAAAAAAAGTTGCATCTGTTGTTCCCTTCAGGAGTCTTTTTGTGCTGACAGTTTTATGGCGGCCTGGCTTACCTTTCTCTGTCATGGTTCAGCTTTATCTTGGTCACTGGTTCTCTCTAAGTTCTTCTTTCACAAGTAAGTTTTTAATATGCTATTTCAGCCAGACTTTGAAAGCATCCAACACATCCACAACTGTACATCGATGAAGCTTAGAGCTAGTGTGTGTCACTGAAGCAGTCAGTTTCAGATCTCTGTTTTTCACAGGTAATTTACATTAGGTATTTTTTAGCCCTAAACAGCAAGGATTTTACCACTCTTAAAAATGCCTTATGCCAGCTGAGGCAGTTTTATTTTCTTTTAGAGGTGGGGGGAAGATGACACTATTTTAGCCTGTGTACACCAGGGCTTCCATTAGAGTCCCTACACTAATTTTATTTAAAGTAACCCGACTCTTGTTGTGTAGGCAGGGCTACGCAGCAGGTGTGGGAGGGCACTCAGACCTTGTTCTGTGCTGTGCGATGATGAACTTCTTGGCCAGAGGTGGCACGTACCCTGTTTTAGCATCTGCTGGTGTTGTTACTCCGTTCATTTCTATTATATTTAGTAATAAAGTTGAAAACTGCAGTTGTTGTGCATTTTGTGGGGTAATGTGTTTTGGTTTTTTGTTTTTAATGATACTCTGAAGCTGGTTTTAGCAAATGCATATGAATTTAACCTGAAATTCTAAAGATGCCTCTATGTTTTTGTAGAAAGATGGTGTTTCGTATGCCTTTTCTCGTAAGGCTGCCTGGCTATGAAGACTTGTGGGTATTGGAGGGTATGGCAGCTGTTTGAGCAGTGGGAAATGGGCCCAAGGCAACTTCCCAATTTCTCTCCGTGGAGTTTGGTCCCTGCCACTGGCTGTTGGCCCTACAGGTACTGCAGAGCCCCGGTGCTGCCCCACACCGCGGGTGCCACACCTTGCCCGGCACTTTGCAACATCTCTGCCCTGGAGGTGGTGATGTTAATCAGAAGGAACAATCTGCTGAGCTTATACGTATTTAAATTGACTCTCCTCTTGGGTGGTGGGCAGATCTGGGGCAGAGGTGCAAAACAGAATTCATCAGGCCCAACTCTAGCTAGGATACTGAACAAAATGACAAAACTTAAGTTTACGTAAAGGCTAAATGCTTCACGTGGTCGTGATGAAGAGCTGACGCTGGCATTAATGGGAATATGCTTGAAAAGAGGAGATTGTGTGGTCCTGTTTTTTTGTGGAGAAACTCCTAAACCAAACTAATTAAAAAAGATCATTTCCTTTTACATATAGGATCTGTGTGAAAGGCATCGGCCTCTACTTCAGCAGCTTGCGCTCCTGTGGATGTAACATGGATCGATGAAACAATTGCTTTGTTGGCGTGACTCAGTGCAGATCTCCAAATGCAATGAGCTATACCAGCAAAAAAAAAAATGTTGGTGGATAAAACTGCTTTAGAAAATAAGGTTTTGCTAAAACTGCTCTGCTGGGAGTGCAGAAAAATCTCAAGCTATCCATTCCAGTTAGGTTGGGAAAACATTTGAATACAACCCCATCTGTAGTGGATACGGGGGTAATGCAATGCCTGGTGAAGGCAGATCGGAGATTTTTTAACTTTGGTGTCTGGGTCAGGAGCCACTGGTGTTACCTTGCTACTACGCAGGACTCTTTCTCTGCAACATCTTTGGTAAAGTAATGAGTAAATAGTTTTAAAAAATGATCAGAGAAGCTGTTATACAACCAGTGTCGCTGCATCGAAATCTTTCTTTGCTTTTCCTTTCTGCTGCTACAGAATGAGCAACCACCATGGTTCTTTTTTAATGTTCACCAGAAGTTGGATGTGATTTGCTTGAATTATATTGGATCAAGGCGAAAAAAATCATCTATAGGAACTGATCATCTGTGTCATGTGTCACATTTTGAAGGCATCCAAGTAAAGCTGTTTTTAGTTTCTCGTTAGGTTATGGAGTTGTCAGTTCAAGTGACAGCTTGTAATTTATAGAACTCTTCTTGTGTTCAATACATGGTGGCAAAAATGGAATGTAAGGCTCAGGAAACTTACTTTTTACAGTTTTAACACAAAAGGTTGGTATGGTGTTACTTTTATTTTTAGGAAATGCTTGTTTCTGGGAGTGATAGGCCTCAGAGCTGAATATTCATTCAACGGTAAGACAAACATTAACGCTGGCCTGCCAGTTAAAGGATTATTATTTAACATCTCTGTCGGTGACAGGGGACAGCGGGAGCGAGTGCACCCTCAGCGAGTTTGCCGATGACACCAGGCTGAGTGGTGTGGCTGACATGCAGGAGGGCAAGGATGCCGTCCAGAGGGACCTGGACAGGCTGGAGAGGGGCCTGTGCGAGCCTCATGGAGTTCAACAAGGCCAAGTGCAAGGTCCTGCACCTGGACTGGGGCAATCCCAAGCACAAATAGAGGCTGGGTGGAGAATGGATTGAGAGCAGCCCTGAGGAGAAGGACCTGGGGGTGGTGGTGGATGAGAAGCTCAACGTGAGCTGGCAGTGTGTGCCAGCAGCCCAAGAAGCCAACCCTACCCTGGGCTGCCAGCACCTACAAGGAGCCTACAGGAAAGCTGGGGAGGGACTCTGTCAGGGAGTGATTGGCATGGGTAAGAAAGGTGGTGGTGCACATGCACTGGTGGTGGGGTCTGCCTGTGTGTGAGCTGAGGGGGTTCCCAGGGCTCCACACAGCTGCTGGCAGGGGCCTCGGGGCGCTATCGCGTTGCTGTTGCTGTTTTTGCCAGGCAAATCGCTGTTGTTGCAGCCGTACCAGAGTGCTATTGCGTATTTCTGGTGAATAGGCATGTCCCAGGCTTGTTACCAGGGTTAAAGCCAAATCAAAGCGTCTGTCATACTTGCTGTTGACGCTTGTCATCTGCAGTGTTTAAGAAAGGGGGGCGGGAGGGTTGGATTTAGACTCTGGGCCATACATAGCCTTAGGTTTTTGAGTTGTGTGACAGA
This sequence comes from Aythya marila, assembly GCF_965140915.1. Taxonomy (NCBI): domain Eukaryota; kingdom Metazoa; phylum Chordata; class Aves; order Anseriformes; family Anatidae; genus Aythya; species Aythya marila. The sequence goes on along the minus strand of NC_139043.1, from coordinate 103,744,960 downwards.
ACTGAGGGTGCGGAGTTCTGGCCTGTTGGGAAAACTGGGTTCTGGTTTTCCATTGCGTGATCCACCCTGCTCAGTCTGTAGGTGCTCTAGAAATGATCTCAGAAATGCTTGAAACCGAAATCACAGAGTATCCTGAGCTGCAAGGGACCCACAAGGACCATCGAGTCCAACTCCTGGCTCCACAAAGGGCCACCCAAAAACCAGACCCAATGTCTGAGAGCGTTGTCCAAACACTTCTTGAACTCTGCAGGCTATTTGCCCTTACCACATCCCTGGGGAGCCTGTCCCAGTGCCCGCCCACCCTCTGGGTGCAGACCCTTTCCCTGACCCCCAGCCTGACCCTCCCCTGTCCCAGCTCCATGCCGTTCCCTCGGGTCCTGTCACTGTCCCCAGAGAGCAGAGCTCAGCGCCTGCCCCTCCGCTCCCCTCGTGAGGGAGCTGCAGGCCGCCATGAGGCCTCCCCTCAGCCTGCTCTGCTCAGGGCTGAGCAAACCAAGGGACCTCAGCTGCTCCTCATACATTTTCCCCTCCAGGTGCAGAATCCGGCACTTTTTCTTGTTGAACTCCATATTATTGGTGATTGCCCCACCTCTGATTTGTCCAGATCTCTCTGCAAGGCCTCTCTACCCTCAGTGGAGTCAATTGCTCCTCACAATTTAATGTTGTTTTCAAACATATTCAGTGTATCTTATAGTTCTGCGTCCACGTGATTTATGAAAATGCTGAAGGGAACTGACCCTGAAATGGAGCCCTGTGGAACCCTGTTAGTGTCTGGCTGCCAGCCTGACGTAACCCCATTTCCTGTAACCCCTTATGCTGGAGCTGTCAGCCCGTTGTTCACCCACCACGTTATGTTTCTGTCTGTCTGTATGCTGGTCATTCTGTCTTGAAGGGTACCATGAGAAACAGCATTGAAAGCTTTGCTGAAATCCCAACAGATATCAGCTGCCTTCCCTTACCCAGCTAGGTGGGTGACCTTGTCATTAGAGCAAATTAAGTTCGTTAGACAGGACTTTCCCCTCATGAACCCACGTTGGCTGTGACCAATGACCACATTGCCTTTCAGGTGTTTTTCAGTAACTCCCAGAATAATCTTCTCCGTAATTTTACCAGGCACTGAAGTGAGACTGACAGGCCTGTAATTAACAGGGTCTTCTTTCTTGCCCTTCTTGCAAATTGGAACAGCGTTTGCCAGCTTCCACTCAACCGGGACCTCTCCGCATTCCCCAGACCATTGAAAAATAATTGAGAGAGGTCTTGCAGTGACACCAGCCAGCTCTCTGAGGACCCTGGGATGAATCCCATCGGGCCCCATGGACTTAAATGCGTGCAGCTGGAGCAGCACGTCCATAAAGTATTCGATGCCAATTCTGTCAGCTTCTAATCTGCTTCATTTTTTTCTTCGCTCAGTTGATTAGAATTCGCTTTTTTGAGTAGCATTTTTAGTACATTCAGTCCAGCCGGTCGGGGGGTTATTTTTGGTTTTGCTTTTGTTTTTTTCAGACTGGCTCCACCGCATGAACTGCTGTCTTCAAGCTGGCTGAGTGGAGGGACTGGAGTGTGAGTGAGTGATACCAGTAGTTGGTGTTCAAAAATCTAAAAAGCACTAACCAAATCCTTCAAGCTACTTCTGAGAATTAAGCTAGCAGGGAAGAAAATCCCTTTTCTGTAATGCAAAAGTGTTTCAGTAATCAGGCTAACCTTGTTAATGCTATTTGTGTTGTAGAGGGGAAACCGAAGTCTGGCAGGACATGAACTCCCAAAATTTCCTTGCTTGTGGCTGGAGTGTACTTCTCAGAAGCCCTAAGCAGGACTGAACGTGGAAGAAACAGGAGGTGGGAAGGGAAAAGCTAGGAAACGGCGAACAGCCAAGAAGTGAGATTAGATGAAGCATTGGGTGTGGAGAGGAGGAATGGTGAAACCGAAGTTGTGCGGGTCTTGGTGGTGAGAAGGAGGTTGTGAGAGAGGAGAGGGACAGGGCTGGTGGTGGAGGAACGGGGCTGCTGGAGAGGGAATGGAGAAACTAAAGGAGAAGGGTTGAGCCTGGAAGCTGTGGGGCTACACCATGGAACGAGAAATTAGTACACTGAAGCTTTAATTAGTGCCAGTTCTGGAAAGTGAATGGCTCACGAGGGTTACTTCATGCTGTTTGTGTGACTGCTCTGACTGGTGAAGTTGTAAACTTGCTTTGCTCGTCTGCTTGATGCACTTGGCTTTCTCTTCCCGTGCTCACATTGCCCTGTTCAGCCGAGAAAGGGGCGCTGTTGGTGCACCTGGGGACTGGTGGGTGACTAAAAGAGCAAGTAGAAATGTTGCTCTTTGCCCAAGCTGTCGCTGTAGCTGACAGCCATCAGGAGGTACAAGATGACTCATTTGGGGCCTCCTAAGCTGTGCCATCCTGGAAGGCCCACGGCTTTGCAGCAGCCTGAGCTAGGTGCAGAACTTAGCCACGTCTCAGGTGTTGTGTAGTCTCAGTAAGTAACTTGCTTCAGACTCTGTCTTCTCACCTCCAAGTCATCTTTTTTCACCAGCCGTCGTATCAGGGAGTACCACTCAGAGTTTCTGAAGCGCTCTGACGTGCGTAGGCCACAGCTGGTAGTTTTTCTCCTTTCCTCTTCCGTCTCACTGCTTTCCAAAGTGGAGCTGTGGTTGTTACTGGGGTGATTTCCCCCCAGAGCAGCGTCCTCGTGTCTTTGAGTAACATCACTTCACGTGTGGCCAGGTGTTTTGGGCTGAACACCAATGATGAGAAACATGGCTGTGGTCTGGACCCTGCTCTTGCGGAGTGAAGACAGCGGGTTCCCACTCTGCCTCCGTCCTCTGCTGGGGCCATTTTCAGTGGGACATCCGGATTTTCAGTGTGTGGCCAAGTGGGGTGACCTGGGGACATCCTCCACACTTCTGTGTAATTCCTGCAGCAGAATTCCCAGTGTCTCTTACTCTGTTCAGAGGTTTTACGAAGCAGCATCTGTGCCTGCAGTCACCTGCTTCAATTCACTTCAGCTGTTGCAATTTGTTATGAGGCCTAAAATCCTAATAGAGGCTCAGTGCGAAACAGAAATAAAGGAGCCTTTTGTACCGAATAAAAGAGGGCTGTGAGTTTGGTCCTTCAAACAGGGCCTCTTTAATGTGTTGCTGCCAATTTTTGTGACACAGTTATTCTGCATGCTCAGCTCCACGTTGGGCAGGAGGACTTTCCCTGAACCTTGTTTTTGGGAGAACTGAAGAGGAGATAGGTAGGTCTGAGCAGGCGCATCTGGAAGCAAGCAGCGTGCAGCTGGAGGGGAGGAACCAACGGAATAAAGAACAAGGGAGGAGCAAACGTGAGCCTGAGCAAGGAGCGGGTCACAGAGGCCGAAGCATGTTGTGTGTGACCTGCTGAGGATGAAACAGAAATCAGGCTGGAGCCGTGGCAGCACTAGCAGCGGGCGGTAAAGAAAACAAAGCTGGAAAGGACAGGGAAAATGCAGAGAACGAAGTGCGGTGCGGGTGATGGAGCTGTACCACAGCCCTGAGCTGCTCAGAGAGGGGTCGGGTGGCTTCAGAGCACTGACGCACTAACAGGCCGGGAAGAAAGGGTCACAGCGGAGAGAGGATCCTCCCAGCAGGACCCTTCTTCTTTCTCTTAGTGTCTCTAGAATAAAGAATGAGCAGTATAAAAGATCTCATGAATATTTCGTTTCCCTTCCCAGTCCCGTGTCTCGCTGTGCCCTATTCAAATCCGCAGCTGAGGAGCTGCTCCTTCCATAAGCACTCCCTGAGCGCTCTCCTGCAGCGAGCTACTTTGTTTCACGTCATGAATTTCTCACTCTGGTCTGCCTGCAGAGAACTGAAGGATGAGGGTTTAAAAATAATGGAAGAAAAAAAAAAACAACCACCACCGCCACTTAGCTGGATACGTTTAAGATTATTAACCCGGCAAAACACAATTCAATGTTGTTTTCTGTATTCTCCCAGTCTGTAAATAAGACCCCAGGAGCTGAGCAGCTGAGTAAAACGCTGCTGTAGGGTGTTGTGTAATGTGCTGGAGGCTAGAAGCGAGGCACCACTTTTCCAGGTTGCTCTTTCCATCCTTCACAGCGACCTTATCCTTTCCCTCTTCACGCTTACCTGTCTTGCCCACTCTAGACATAGACCAGAGGCTCAGGGGCATCCTGTTCACTAGAAGAAATGATGTGTAGTCTTTCTAATTTCATTCCATCAGTTACTGTTGATATGGTGTCTGCTGCTCAGCAGCTTTTGAGGTTGTGTTTTTTTGGTGAATGCAATGAGAGAGGTGATGCGTAGGACGTGTACTGCTCGTTTCCATACTCAGGTGAGGTATGACCGTGCTGCTGGTGGTAGTGAATGTGCTTCTGTAAATGCAAATATTGACCTTTTTTTGGATATCTCCTTAGCCTAAAGCTTTAGGGACCTGGATGTTGAGTTCCTGCTTAGCCAGTGGGTATCTTTTGTTTCCCTGAATGAGGATTTCATAAAATACTGAGTATCCGTGATCATTTGTCTAGCTTAGCAAAGTCTTGGCTACTTTGTCCTTCCTTGTGATCTCCCTATCTGCATTAAACAGCACGAGTGCTTTAGAGGCTGATGGCTAGGGCAGAAGCCAGAGCTATTACATCTGGATGTGCTGTTGTTGTACCTCAAATACTCGTGGAGGTAGGTCTGGTGTGCCCTGGTGCGCAATCGTAACGTGCTTTAATTCTGTTTTCTGGGGCAGCGGCCCCACAGCCACCTTGATGACTTTGTCAGTTGCCGTGACGTTTGCATGGCTGCAGAGACAGCCGGGTCATGGAGCTGATGGAGCTTTAAAAATCATCGTTCTCCCTTCTGTTTGTCTTCCAGTAGATTTAAGCACTCCTTTAAACAGCAGCACAGACGTGAGCTAGATGAGAGTTAGTGTCTGACCGTGACTTGAGCTGTCATCCAGCTGCATGGATGGAAATATTTTTTGCTTTTTGGTTTTTATTTTGCTACAGCTCCCAAGCAAACGACATACCAGCATCTGGGTGCTGATGACCCAATATAAAACTTTTTCAAACTTGAAGTTGAGATTGCTGTAGATGATTAAAAAACTTGATTGTTCTTGTTTTACCTTCTTTACTTTGCATTAGCATGATCTGAAGATGGATTTGACTTCAAGACTCTTTTTTTCTGTCTTACTGCAACAAGCTAAGCAAGTTCTTATTTGCATCTATAAAATATGCCTGGGAAAGATGAAAATGATCTTCATGCAGCTGCAGTGCTCGCAAACACCCCAAGCTTCCAGACAACCCTATTTTATGTAACAAATTTAAAGTTAGCTGACTAGTTCATAATAAATGTTAACAATCAGCATGCAAACTGCCTCTGCGTTCTGTAAGAGTTGCTTCAAATGTAAAAATACAGACTTTATACTGTGTAAAACATTACATATTAAGCAGAGGTGGCCGAAATAGCAGTTCTCTTACTCTGTTAACATGGCTTAGGAGTTAATGGGCAGGTTCTGCAAACACTGAGCTTAGGACCTGCTGTTATATTCCTGCCTCGTGACGTCCCTTTCAGTGTTCATTGCAAATGCTGTCTGTAATATTTTCTGGACGGAGTTCTAAACAAGGTGTTTGAAAAGCATTGCTTCAAATTGTGATGTTTTTTCTTTTTCTTTTCCCTGCTCCAGGTGTGATGGACAGGTAGCAGAAGCTTTCACTTGGATATCAGGGAATCAGAATGACCGAGTGCTTCCTGCCTCCCACTAGCAGCCCCAGTGAACACCGTCGGGTAGAACACAGCGGGGGTCTTGCTCGTACTCCCAGCTCTGAAGAAATCAGTCCTACAAAATTCCCGGGGTTGTACCGCACCGGTGAGCCCTCGCCACCTCATGACAGCTTGCATGAGCCTCCAGATATAGTATCTGATGATGAAAAGGAGCATGGGAAGAAGAAAGGAAAATTTAAGAAGAAAGAAAAAAGAAGTGAGTAGGCAACTTGGCTTATTTCATGCTTCCCATTTCTCTTTCTCTCTTTCTTTCTTTCTCAAAATTGCTCAGTGTTCCCACTGGTTTGCTGTTGTTTCTTTTTCCTTAAACCTGTTTAACTGTGAAGGAAGTGAGCTTACTCAAACAGACTTTGTATGCAATACCTGTTTCTCTTCCAAAAAATCCCCTAACCACATAAAGGATTATATGGGCACAGGTGCCAAGCACATGCCAGAATTACCAATAAACATGTTTATCCAACATCTTTAACAAAGTGTTAGTAATTGCCTGGCACGGGGTTCTTACCTCATTATCTGCTCTGATCCTAAGTAGAGATTTTGAAGTGGATTTCGAAATATGTGCCGTTTGACATTTTAGCTGAAACACTAGCTGAAATAGAGCTGTAAGTTTGACCTGAATTTTACATCTTATGACAAGAGTCATAAAATGGGTCCTTTTTCCTTTAGCTTCTTAGTTTAGTCTAACCATGTGGTGTCCTCCAGTATTACCTAGGTATTATGGAAGAATTCAAAAACGTGCAAGCCAGCATCGGATTAGGAACTGGCAGAGTAAGGGTTGAAAGAAAGTAAAAGACTGTAAGAGTTGGTCTTTGTCAGTGTACCTGTATCCAAACTGGAAACTTTCCTTTAAGGGAAATACCCCCACCCAACCACCCAGAGTAACGGAAGAGAAATCTTCATTCCCGACTTTGAGTGGTGTAGAAAATTTTGGAAACGTGAAATTGCTTTTTTTTTTTTTTTTCCTATAATTTTCCTACATAATCTGAAAGAACAAAGCACTTAGAAATACTGAGCTGATGCTGAGCACCCTGTGTCCGAAAGATCCCTACTGTCCAACCCTCTAAAACCCAAGTATCACGGCCTGAATTTCAGTGATTTATTTGTTTAAACAGAGTTTCAAAATAATATTCGTGTTCTGCATTGCCCGTGTCTCAGAAGGCAGGAAGCTCTGGATGCCGTTGCACCTTGCTGCTTCCTAAAAGTGCAGTTTGGAAGATCAAAACCAGTGAGACAGCAGGCAATATTCTGGCATGTTAGAATGAAGATAGTGACTATTTGTAACAAGCACGCACATATTTAAATAATAACTCGTGAAGAATTTGCTGCCACAGCACTATAAATCAAAACAATTTCCAGGAATGCAGGAATTGTTGCTTCTGCCACAGTTTTGGAGGGCTATTGTTACTAACTAATGGCTGTGTGCCCAAAGGATACTGTAACTCAAAAATATGTTATTCTTTAGTTAAAACTAGCAGTTTAAGTTGGTACTTGAGAAAACTGATACCTTTGTGTTTTTTTTTCCTCTTGTAAATGACATTAACCTAATGCTAATACTGAATTGGTGGTAGAAAAAAAAACTGTATTGGATGGGTCTAAAATAAAGCCATTAGCTGTTTTTTTCCCTCTTTGCACATCAGCTTTCTTTTATAATTCTCAATGAGATGCCTCTAAATTTAGAATTGTTAGAGGTCAGCATTACACAGAGTGGGTTTCCTTGTGGTGTAATTCGGCATGTCTCATGCCTATAGGCAAACTGAAGAATGAGGAGGAAAAATGCTTCTTTAGCAAGTAAATGCGGGTCTGTGCACATTAGCAAAGTAACTGCTTTCTTCCACAAGAGATTATAACGCATTGTGTAGCTGATGTAAAGCATTTTTGAAGCTTGAAAGATGGGAAAAATCATCAAAACCACAAAAATGCAAACTGCAGGAAGAATCAAATTATCTCTTGCAGCTGTAATATGAAACACATTCAGCACATCTTAGCCCTATTGTACACAAGTCCTATAATTGCCAGTCAGATACAAGAGTAAGTTAACTAGAAAGCTTTCGGTATCTCTCATGCAATCCAAACATGGACGTTTCTGTAAATGTACTCTGAGGAGGCATTCCACTTATGTAAGGGAACAAGGGTTCTTTACGGTTGCTTAACGTGGCTGATTTCATGAATTCCCCTTCCAGCTTAGGCTCTTGTTATTCCTTCTGTACTTTCGATTCCACCTTATTCTGTTGCATGCACTCAGATTGTTTCTTTCCTCTGGTAGCTTTTCTCGCCCCATGCTTTGACATTTAGGCAATACACAGCCTGCTGTGGTCAAGTAATTTGGGATTTAAACAAACACAATCGAACATTTCATTGAGAAAAAAATACAAGTGTTTATACTACGTGATGACAGAGTGAATGTGTATTGAAATTAAAATATTACTGAATCAATGACGTTGTCATCCAAACTCCTGAAACTGTATGCAAGTTTAATCCTACAAAGATGTGGAGGTATTTTTTTTAATAGTCTTAAGTATAAATTTCAGTAATGCTTTAAGAACAGGAGGGTATATGGAGAGGGAAGGACAGATACCCCATGGTTATTTGGGTGAGTTTTTCAGATAAATCTTACCTGCAGGAGGAGCAAGGTACTCCTTACTTCAGTAGTGTTATGTATTGAAAAAAAAAATGGTGTGCTTGCAAGGGATCACTTATTCCATATGGATAATATAGTGATTTGATATTTTTAATGTTAGTGGCAATAACCTAATAATACGCAGCAATTACTCTAAGAAAAAATGCTAAAGATGTTTTGGAAATGGTAAAAAAAAAAAAAATAATAAAATAAAATAAAATAATAATAAAAAAAAATGAAATGGCACATTGGTTTTCATGTGCCTGCGGTTTCTATTCCCCACTCCTCTGCGGTAGCTGGAGTGGAGGTCAGCTGTAGAGTTATTTTAGGTGACTTAAGGGGTTAAAATGTATTTTCTTTTTATGGGGATAGTTTTAATTTGAATCTGTTTCCTGGCTCAAAACAACCCTTGTGCATCATGCAAGAACTTGTGCAGCATGAGAGCAAAACCAGATTGTTATTGAAGCAGGAATGGTTTTTATGAGACAGTGACCAGAAGAACTGATGTTACAAAATAAATATTTAACCTCCTTTCAGTAATCATGTGTTGATTAAAAAAAAAAAAAAAAATGCATAAAAGATGCAATTCCTTACAAAAGATTGTAAGAAATACTTATGAAGAAAGAGCTGTAGCTTACCACTGGGCAGGGTGGGTTCAGTATGGAGCTAGGATTTTTTTTTTATTTGTTAACATTTTCTTTAAATATTTCTTTAGAAAATAGAGAATTGGTTAGACTGTAAACTAAACTGTCTTGTGAAGGGATAACAATATCTTCTGAATTTTTCAGGCAGTCTTTTTGAAGTCTGAATCCCTAATGTCCTGGGGAAGGTTTCCCATGTTTTGGGGGATGTAGATGAGAACATAAATACTCCTGCTACTGACTTGGGGACCTGCTCTGAACACTGCTTGGTCCCCAGCTGTGTGCTAACCTTTATCTTCTTCTCCGGAGTTTCTATCTTGTGTGGGGTCCTAGGAATCTGCAGCTCTTTCTGACGGGCACCAACAGCTAGAAGACAGGAGCCTGTCATCATCCTGTGGGATTTTTCTCCTAACTGCTTTCTGCTCGGGAATGTATCAGTAGTGTGGCTGTCTGGCAGCCACACAAAAGCGCTCATGGTATTCCCAGCTGTTCCAGATAAAGCCCTGAGATGATGAGTTGTCTCTGTGCTTACGATCCTTCCGTTCTGTGCAAAATGCTGATGGAAATGAGTCCTAGCAGCGGAGACCAACCCTTCAGAGAGAGGGCTGTTAGAAATTGTGAGGAGGCCATTGTCATCTTGCACAATAACCGAGCGGCTGCCATTGGAAAGAAAACATTATTTTTATTGATTTCATGTGTTGAGCAGCTCTGAAGGCAGTTCCCAGGTCTACAGAATAAGACATCACTGGAATTTTCTGCCTGTGATGCACATGAGGGCAAACTTCGTTTGCTCTCCTTGCAAGGGGAAGCGAAGCAATGTGAGTGCAGAACTTGTTTGGGAGTGATCGGATTTTATTGCTGAGCTGAATGTGAATTAAAAGCAACGCGATATAATTGAAAGTCATTATGCTTGTGTGTCCTTCTTATTTTATTTAGAAAGGGTGTACAAGTTGGTGGCAAAGCCTCTGACAAACGGAATAAATAACCGATACTAACATTGCTCGTTGGCCTTTGTAGTCACATTTCACCCACTGATCTTCTGTGTGTAAAAACAGTCCGTGTTTTCTTCTAGTGAGCTAACTGCAGAGGCATGCAGATCCCCAGGGAACCAAAATAAGATAGAGAAGTACAAATGATGTGAAACTCGTCAGAAACCTGATGCACAAAATCTGTCTTACAGTAGGTTTGCAGTGTTGCACTTCTGCAGTGGCCTTACTGCATGACAAAGCTTTTAGTTCTGTAAATCAGATTCTACCAGAGTAACACTGAGTCTTTTAACGTATTTTGAAGAGATTTTCATTATTTTCAGTAAGCCAAAAGCTATACTTGCAACATCATGCACAGTATAAGCACTCAGTAACACATCTGTGGAAGTTCTAATGATGCTGGAGCACGGAGCTGCAGGTAGCCCAGCCGTTACATTTGTGGCAGTGGAGTATTTATTAAATTGAAACTTATCCCCTGTAAGTGCAGGAAAACATCTCTGGCACATATTACAGGGTGGTGGGAGACACAGGCTGTTAGTGCCGAGGGTCTTGAGTAAACAGTGAGCAGAAATCATTCACCAGTGATAGGTAATTGTTCTTATTTATCGAGTGCTTTTGGTAAACAACATAAATTTATACAGAAGAAAATGCATCTCTGATGAAGCAGCTAGAGTGATCTTATTACCAGAACTGTGGTTATTTCTAAGCGGAGTCAGCCTGCTCTGAAGGATGTAGAAGCCCCCTGATGGTATGGGTGAGAGATTCCCGGTGAATCTGTACTCAGTACGTATTTCCAAACTTACGTTGCTGGGACAGATTGGGGTAGACTGGTTATGTCTGTGACTTGCTGCTTCTTGTCTTCTCGCAAAGTCAAGAAATACCAGTTTCAGGAACGGCCGTTGCTGGTGTTACATTACCAAAGATCTGGCAGAGCCCTAGAAGGCCTGCGTTGCGACACCAAGCGTGGAAAGAGGCGACAGGGGCACTTTGCCTGCTGCTGACATCAACCTCTGAGCGTGATTCCCTCTGCTGGTGCTGAGAATGTGCCAGTAGTGGTCACACTGATCTGCTGGGGGAGCCACTGGGAAGTCTGGGGCTCTGTCTGGTGAAGATTTAGCTTTCTGCTGGGGAATGACATCTGTGAACCTTGTCTTACTCTCAGTGCCAGCCCCATCTCAATCTTACAAAACCTAGCGGTGATGTTCTCAGCAGTTCTCTCCTTATCACAGTGGGACTGGAGTCTGTACTCCTTTCCCATTCCAGTTTTTAGTTTACAAAAAGAGTCAGCGATGGTACAGCCAGTAAAGTAGGAAGATGAGGCCTGGTTGCTGGTCGTTCTCCAGTTAACATTTGCATTTTTATATTTTTTATATTAAAAATTCACTTGGACAGGAAATTTCTTCCCTGGAAGCACGTGTGTTCGGTAGGCCTGGGGAAGAGTCCAGGATGAGAAAGTTGGTCAAACAGCTGTAATTCTTTGATGGTAGTCCCGTGTTAGAGACGGGTAAAATGTCTCTTCATTGAACAGGTTTCAGGCTTGCCTTCCCCACACGGGGCTCTGTGTATGTAAAATCACAAGTCGTTGATTGGAAGTGGCTCCGGTTTGTAGGTTGGTTTAGGTCGTGCTTGTTGTTGGGGTGGGTTGGTTGTTTTTTTTGTTGTCATAATCTACCTTGAAAGATTTCCTCGTTCTTGCCTGGAGGCTAGGCAGGGCCAGCTGCAGAGGCGGAATTAGTAAAAGCCCCGGTGCCCGTGCTTTAAATGACGCCTGGTGTTTTGCTGCTGAGACAGTGCCTTCTGCCCAAGGACTCGTTTGAAGCTCTCCCCCACACTTGTTAAGGCAAACACACGGCTTCACCGGCAGGTATTGTGCTAGTGGTACTGCAGTTGTTTTATCCTCCCTGCGGAAAAGTAAGTTTGCTTGGACTTCTTCCTTTTTTTTTTTTGACTTTTTTTTTTTTTTGAGGCTGAAATTTCATGAATTTCGTGCTCATCTGCAAATGCGTAACGCTTTGGAGCGGGGTTGGGGCTGACGTGTAGTTTGGTCTGAAGTCTGTTGTTAGCCTTCCGTGCGTGTGGTGGCCTATCCTTAACAGCGACTCTTATACTGTTGCTTACAGGACCGTAGAGAAGTTGCCAGACAGTTGTTTTTATTTTGCATTTCCTTGACTATTAGATGGGAAGCTAGCCCTTAGGATGGACATTGCCATTATGAGTAAGTACACGAAGCATTAATTGTTTAGATTGTTCAGGAGCCCTGAGGCTCCTTTGATGCAACTGCGACCTTCATTTAGTCTTTGTCCACTTAATTGTGTAACAGCTGTAGAAAACCATCTTGAAGAGTCAGGCAGGCACTGCTTTAACACATAACTGCTCCCTCCTTCTTATATATTTCCTTTTCTCTCCTACTTATATGTCCGGAAAGTGAACAAACTCACAGCTGTCCTTTTGCTTTTCCTCTTGCCCCCCTTTCCTACCAGCCGAAGGTTACGCTGCCTTTCAGGAGGACAGCTCCGGTGACGAGGCTGAAAGCCCTTCCAAGTTGAAGCGGTCCAAGGGAATACACGTCTTCAAGAAGCCCAGCTTTTCCAAAAAGAAGGAAAAGGATTTTAAAATAAAAGAGAAACCCAAAGATGAAAAACACAAGGAAGACAAGCATAAGGAAGACAAGCATAAAGAGAAGAAGTCAAAAGACTTAACCGCAGCGGACGTCGTAAAACAGTGGAAGGAGAAGAAGAAAAAGAAGAAGCCAATTCAGGAGCCAGAGATACCTCAAGTGGATGTGCCCAGTCACAGGCCTGTGTTTGGCATTCCTTTGTCTGACGCGGTGGACAGGACCATGATGTACGATGGCATCCGCCTGCCGGCCGTGTTCCGTGAATGTATAGACTACGTCGAGAAGTACGGCATGAAGTGCGAAGGCATCTACCGAGTGTCAGGTACTGCGGGCGCGCGGCCGTGCAGGTGGTTAAGGTCTTGCACGTTTCGCGTTGTTTTTACCACTTCCAGCACCTCGAGACACTGCTTATAGTGTCTTGGTACAGATTTCAGCCATCTCAAAGATAATCAGGTAGCTCCGGCTCAGCAAACCCCTCGGGCTGCAATAGCAGGGTACTGCTAATGGCCGTAAAAATACGCGGCTTTGGGCCTTTCCTGAGAGGATGGTGATTATGAATAAAGCTCACTGGGTTGGCAAGCTTGTACATAATTTTTATTTTTTACTTCTGCATTAAGAATTACTCTGCTAATTGATGGGAAGGGCAGAGAAGAGAAGTAGCCTTTTCATTACTTAAGCTTCCCAGTGTTGTTTTTTCCGTTGTATTTTTTTTTTTCATAAAAACTCCTTTTGTTCGAGCAGAGCCACTAATAGGCAGAAAATGTGAGTTTCGGCATTTAGCCTTAGCCACAGCCAGGGTAATTAACCACGGCAGTTGTGTAACAGCAGCTTATATAAATCGCAGTCGGTTTTAGCCACGTTAAACAAAACAGGCCCTTTGTGAACTCCCCGTGCCCTCAATCTCATGTAAGTACTTCCGTGTGAACGTTTAGGGGAAAGTTTAGTGAGAAAAGGAATTTGAGGAGAAGCTTTGGAAACAAGTTACGATCCAGCACTGCAAAGCAGCAATCAAACAATTTTTCAAGGCTTCATTAAGCTGCCTTTATGCTGCTGATTTGTGTGGTATTTGGTAGGGGTGCATAAATGCCACGGCGGTTTAAGCAGTTTCTTGGTGTTGCCTGTTGGAACAGCCTGTCTGTGTGTTTTTTTTTTTCAAGGCATGATGTGTTGGGAATTTTCACGGAAGGTTTGTTTGCTGTAAGGCGTTTTTGACATTTGCGCTTCCTACGAGTTCTCCAGTGCAATAGCACCCTCTGGTGTGGGTAAGATTGTTTAGAGAGCTCAGAAAGACGATTGCAGTGGCTTAGCAGTTGTGACAACTTATTTGGGCGTGAAACAGAGCACAATTCACCTGGCATTAGCCGTGGGCTAGCTGCACCTAGCTTTGTTTCCTGATATGAGCCAAGCCGTGGCAATGCATTAAGTCAGTGAAAGTCAGGTGAGCATTTGAGCTTTCAGAACGAAACTTGTCTGACTTTTGGAAGATGTGAGTATCACTGAGCTATAAAAACACCGATAGGTAGAACCCGTTACATGGTGTTGGAGTTGATAAGGCCGTATTTGCTAACTGGCTTAGGGCTGTGGAACTGAGCAGCCTGGAAGAAGTCAGATAAATGATTGTTTTTACATTCCCCTACCCTTCCTTGTGTATTTCATGTTCCTTGATGCAAGGGCATCTGCTGACTTCAGTTCTGAGTCAGAACATCAGAAATGCTCTGGGTTAGCCTCACAGGAGAGCTCAGTGCTCTCAGAGGCAGCGATCAGGTAATTTCAAGTCATGATTTTAACTGTGCCACACGTAGATAACTTCTGGAGGTATTCCTCAATTAACTTAATTTGTAAGGAGAGGTGCATCTCAAAAAAAAAGACCGTTCTAACTATTGCATGTTTACGGTTGAAGATTTCTCTTAATTCTTGATCTAAATATTTTAAGGAATAAAATCAAAAGTCGACGAGCTAAAAGCAGCCTACGATCGAGAAGAATCTCCCAACCTGGAAGAATACGAGCCCAATACTGTAGCCAGCTTGCTGAAACAATACCTACGAGAACTGCCTGAAAACTTGCTTACCAAAGAGCTAATGCCCCGCTTCGAGGACGCTTGTGGCAAGAGCACAGAAGCTGAGAAGGTTCAGGAGTGCCAGAGGCTGCTGAAAGAGCTGCCAGAGTGTAACCACCTCCTCATCTCGTGGCTGGTTGTGCATATGGACCACGTCATTGCAAAGGAGCTGGAAACAAAGATGAACATCCAGAATATTTCCATAGTGCTCAGCCCTACTGTCCAGGTACGTGCAGCAGCACACAGCAAGCATTAGGGCAGAACTTCAGCCCAAAAAAAGCCTTCTCTGTAGGAATTCTCTTGCAGAGAATTAAACGCAGCTCAGAATCAGTCCCGTCCACGATGGGAACGTGGCACGGGGTGTGGGGCTTCTAGAAGAAAAACCACGCTTCAGGAAAGCTTTGCTTTTTTATTAAGAGTCGAGGTGGCGGCCCAGCAGCAAAAGGGCTGGGTGTTATTCTCTGCTGTTTTACTGGGCCAGTCATTTTCTAGGTAACAAAAGCAGCAACAATTAATGTAAAATGGTGCAGGCCCAATCACGCTTTATTGTGAAGTAGATTTTAGCAATTAAAATACAGGTAGTGACAATTCTAGTTCTTTCAGGATAAACTTTTAAATTTTATTGGATGAGGTCGTATCAGAATCCGTATTTGCTTCTGCCTCATGTTAAAGCAAGGAATAGCTCCTTTCAACTACTTTTTTATCTACTATTTTAAATCATCGGAGAATGAAGTTGTAGAAAATACTTTGAGGTTTTGGGAGGGGAGAGAAGGTGGCCAGACATAGCACAGTATGGTTGGTGTTCCCCTCTTACCTCTTGCTATCACTAACTTCCATTATGTGGTCAAGAAGAAAAAATGAATTCATTTCTGTATAACTTAAATTCTATATGAATATAAGTGATGGAAATAATTGTGGCAGGGTGAGACGTGAACATGTCAAGCTTAGCATGAAAACACCTTGGCTGCACAGATAAGAGACAGCCTAGCGATTCCTTGAGGCCAGTACTGGGCCATCTAAAGTAGAATTTTTAACCCAGCTTGTAATGTTTTTGTGCAAACCAAGACTACAGAAACAGATACTAAAGGCTGTTGCATTTCTGGAGAAAGATGTTACGCCTCACAGATAGAGGTGATGTGCAGAAATCACCTTAACCAGTGTTGTTAACCGCCCTGACCTTTCTTTGCAGATCAGCAACCGTGTCCTCTATGTATTTTTTACACATGTCCAAGAGTTCTTTGGGAACGTGACCCTAAAACAGGTGACAAAACCTCTCCGTTGGTCAAATATGGCAACCATGCCGGCACTGCCAGAAACACAAGAAAGCATCAAAGAAGAAATCAGACGCCAGGTTGGTGATTACTTCAGTGTTCTTGTTTCTACTGAATGTGGCAAGTCCAGGACAAAGATAGATTCTTATAAGCATATAATAATGCACTTTGTGGTTATATCACAGTTGTCCTGTGCGGGTTACCACATGTAATGCTTTGAAAAGCAGAACTCCAAGCCTTTTGTCATGAAGCCAGAACTATTTTTTTCCCATTCTGCCCTGCTGTGATATACTTACAGACACGTAATTGCTTTGACAATATTTCTAGGAGTTCCTACTGAACTGTTTACACCGAGACTTGCAAGCAGGGATAAAAGACTTATCCAAAGAAGAGAGACTCTGGGAGGTGCAAAGAATTTTAACAGCTCTTAAGAGGAAACTGAGAGAAGCTAAGAGGCAGGTGGGTAACCTATTTATTGGCCAAATGTAAATCACAGATGAAAATTATGTCAGGGTATTTTTAACAACATCCATTCCTCCCAAGTTCCATGGCTATAGGTTTTTCACTGTTTACCCCTGTTTATTGGGTAGCATCATTCGGCATTACTGTTTCATCTTACAGTTGAAAATGCTGTGAGATGGTTCCGGTACAGGTCAGGATGCTGGGGGCAGTAATGTGGATTTAGAAAGCATGGGTGCCACCGAGGGGTTTCAGTATGATTTCCTGCTGTGCATTCAAGTTTTCTTACTTGAAACTCTTACAATTCATATGACTCAGAACAAAATGTCTGAGCATTCCCTAAATTTTGATAACGTGCAAAGGCAACCCAGTCAGATCAAACCGCCTTTCAGTCTTTTCCATGCAGGCTTTTTCATCTTAGTTCTTAAAAGGCTGAGGAACAGTACCGTGACCCTCCAGCAGTGTTTGTAAAACAGTGAATGACTAAAACCAACGTGCGACAGAGCATGGAGTCATTACATGCTTAAAACAGTAAATAGTGACTTTTGAAAACTGTGTTTTTCTCTGGCAGGAGTGTGAAACAAAGATTGCACAAGAAATTGCTAGCCTTTCAAAGGAGGATGTCTCCAAAGAAGAAATGAATGAGAATGAAGAAGTGATAAATATTCTACTTGCACAGGTAGATGGCAAGCACGGATCTGTCTGCTGGTATTTTCTTGTTCTGTGTCTTTCAGGTACTAAGTCTAAATAAAGTAGGGGAAGAATGCTACCTGCCAGAGTGAGCCTGGAGCTGGGCTCTGTTGTTAAGGGCAGAAAGGAGCTGCTGCAACAACAAAAGCAGGCTGTGTTGGTTACGTGTTTAGAAAGCACTCCAAATCTAACCAGCTGTAGTACTGTTAATGATTTTACTGCTGATCAAAGGAAATAAGGCAACTCTTCTGGCTTCTTTGCCTGCCTCTGCCTGCAGTTGCTTTGATCTTCTCTCTTCTGCACTTTCCTCTTTATATCCATCTTCAAAGCCATCTGTTAGAATTTAGTTTTTCTAGTTATCCAGAGCTTTCCCCTGTGATTTAAGGAAACAGCCAAACATGCCAGGACTTGGTGCATCGTCGCCACAACTATTCAGTGCAGCGATCACCTTGAGGAATCAGAGCAGGCAGTGATGGTTTGGAACTTGGATTTGGCTTGAGGTCCAGGTGACTCAGTTCAAAGCAGGCAGGCTGAGCACCTCTCCTGGAGGTGGTTCCAGAACTGCCTATCTCAGCGCTTCCCAGGGCACAGCAGCGGAGCAGCCCCTGCCTGTGCTCCCACAGAGCATAAAGGCAAGGCTCTGAGTGAACTAACTGATCATTGCAGGAGAACGAGATCTTAACGGAGCAAGAAGAACTGCTGGCCATGGAGCAGTTTCTGCGGAGACAAATTGCCTCGGAGAAGGAAGAGATCGATCGCCTCCGCGCAGAAATAGCAGAAATACAAAGGTAAAAGGCAGACTGCTCGGGTCGATCCCCAGCCAGGCACGCACGCTGATGTGCACGTGTGCTCTCCTGAAACAATACTCTGAGCCACACTGAAAAGATCACCCTGTACACACCAGTGCGTTTGAAAGCCTCTTCCTTTTATTGAAACCTCCCATCTTTGCACCTGTCCAGATATTTTCTGTTAATATAACAACGCAGTGACAATACAAAGAGAACGAGGCGTTTGCACCAAGAAAACCTCCCCCACAGGAAATCACTGATTTGTTAAATTAGGATTTTAAACCAAATTCTGATTTTGTTTTTAAAACCATTGTAGATTATTTGCTAGCCATAAATTAACCTTTTTAATTTGCTACCGTTCTGGCAAACTTGAGGAAGCGTTTCAATCTGGGCGTGTCCTTGCTCTTCCAGTCGCCAGCAGCACGGCCGAAGCGAAACAGAGGAATATTCTTCCGAGAGCGAGAGTGAGAGCGAAGATGAGGAGGAGCTGCAGGTCATCCTGGAAGATTTGCAGCGGCAGAACGAGGAGTTGGAGGTAAGACTCGAAGCTTAGTATTGACGGGTGCTCTCCTCATTGGTGACTTGCTGTGGAGAGGTGCCTGCACTGCTAATAGATTGTGTTGTGTCGGTCATGCCTCGGCATGAAACCCACATGCGCTGTTTTTAACTCACTGCTGCGTGCGAGGCCACGCTGCTGTCTGGGTTAGCAGCAAAGCTTCGTTGTGCAACGCTTACTGGCCTCCCCAGGCTGCAGCAGTTGTGTTTAAGGAGCGCTGACGTTTGTTTTCTTTCCCGAAAAGATAAAGAACAATCACCTGAACCAAGCAATTCACGAGGAGCGAGAGGCCATCATCGAACTGCGCGTGCAGCTGCGGCTGCTGCAGCGAGCGAAATCAGAGCAGCAGGTGCAGGAAGAAGAAGAGGCGGAAAAACGCGGGGGTGTTTCTCAGCAGCCCAGAGACAGTGTCCTGGAGACAAAAGCAGCCAAAGAGCAGCCAAAAGCAAGCAAGGAGCAGCAAGTCAAGCCATCACCCAGTAAAGACAGGAAAGAAACTCCCATTTGATCGGGCTCCTTGGAGGTTCTTAAAATCAACTGAACTGTGCAAATTACTGTAACTTGAGTCAAACTGCACAATTATTGCTGGCTGTGTACATTATGTAAAGAAACTTCTTTTAAGCCCTGGAGACTTTTGTCTCCAGCACTTGTGGCTTCTACTCATCAGACTCAGGTGAGTTGAGAAAGGCCAGAAGAGTTTTCCAGTTAGTATCAGATTATTTCAAGACTGGTTTCCTTCAGGTGATTTAAAATAATTCAGTAACAGTTTTATTTTAAACCAAAACCATTATTTACATTCATCAGAGCAGAACAGAAGATCTCGTTTTCAGTAACTGAACAAAAACCCACCCACACTTATTATTTGCCTTGTGAATCTGCTCATTCTCATTCACCATCATTTCTGCTTATTAACCTAGTCACTTCTTGCTTGTGCCTTTGATACCTTTCTGATGCAGATTATATACACGGGAGCTTTAAATTTATTCTGGGTTGGCTGAAAAGTTGGGAGACTGGGGGGGTATCATGTTTACCTAACATGCCCTTAAATTTCTCTTTTGTTTTAAGATGTACTGAATAAATGTAAAACTTTACAGGTGTTATTTATGTCTCTGTATGATGAACCGTTCAGTGAGAGCCGCTCACCTCTTTTAGCAGCGTAGTTACCCCATTTGCTCATTTATAAACCAGCCCTCATCGTACCTGTGTAGGATAGGCCGTGCTCCTGCTGCTGCCCTTTAGCCAACAGCTTTCTTTTAACCCATTTCGTGTCCCGGTCCCTCGGAGTGAGCCACTGACGGATGCTTTAGGCAGTAACAGGGAAACCTGCCCAACCAAGCAATACCTACTTCCAGCTGCACTTGTGCTTGCTGGAGGCAGCGAGGGTTCAGCGAGAGCCTCTTTTTGTTGTTTAACCCCCACCACCCTGGGACTTGCTTTCGGTTTGGCTGTTTCACTGCCTCCACCCCCCTAAAGCCTCCGGCCAGGCGGCGCTTCAGGGCCATTCGATGTTGCAGATGCTCATGAGACGCGTCCGTCACGGCGAGGACAGACAGCAAGCTCCACAGCGTGCAGAGAGCCTGGCGTGTTTTTTAAATCTGGGTATTTATTTTCGGCACCTGTCGGATGTGGTTATATTCTGTATCTATTGCACTGTTGTGAATCATTGGCCATGATTTGATTTTGTACAAATAATGCTTTGATATGTTAGAGAAAACGGCATAGTATTTTTTTAAAATTTGGGGAAAAAAGTTTATAAACACAGAAAAATGTGGTCAGATGACAAATGTAAACTAAAGCATTCTCCCTTGCCTTCGTTACATACATTTTATATTTGCTGGCAATATTTAAACTTTTTTTTTTGTTGTTTATTTCACACTAATTCCTATTGAATTGTCATGGATTTTTCTAATGTTCTTCAGAAAAATCTCTTAATATTGGTTAACTTTTATTTTGTTAGGATTGTATTTATCAAGCAAATAAATTCAACAGCCATTTGAAAGAAGTTTCTAGTTTATCTGCTTCGTAAGGTGTAATACATTTTTCTAAAGCAAACAAGTCACCCTTCCTGGATAGCTCCCTGCACCTGATACGAACATGAGAACATTGTCCACAATCAAATTTCATAGACAATTTCCACAATTAAGCTGAAAATCAAGTTCAATTTGATCAAATTAAAGATTATTAGAGATTCATTCCATTTTACTCATGTCATTACTTCCAGCACAAGACCAGCTGTGCTTGTTCCTGCTGCCTTCACCAGTCAGATCTGACACAGGTGGAATTGCTGCTTCTGCAGGCACACAGCAGCTGTGAGCAGAAGTTTAGTTTCCAAACAGCTGAAACGTTTCTTCAAAATTTTCTTTCAAATTATCTCCAGGTACTTGTCTAATGAACAGCAGGTGAGGAGCTGAGGGTGCTCAGGTGATGTTTTTGAGGCTGCCTTACCCCTCCAAGGTGCCTTCTTACCAAGAGACCCAGGCTGCCGTGCTCTGAAGAGCACCTCCCGCAGCACTGCTGGACTTGGGAGAGGAGAGAAACCTGGAGTGATGGAAGACAACTGGAGTTTCTCTTGACGTTCAAACACTGCATCTCTTCTGCTCTTGGTAAAACACTTAAAAACGCACTCGGTACCTCCACTTTTAACAACCGGCATTCAGAAGCACCTGCAGGCTTTTGAAGTCCCTCACGTGCAGCCACATGGCTCTATCTCAGCAGAAAGAGGTCACAGCACTCAAAGCAGGCTGGTTACGATGGCAGAGCTGTAAGACATTTCCAAATCTGTTTGCTTACCTTTGCTACCTCACAGTGGAGTTTAATCAGCACCAGGAGAGGAAAGGGAAGGGAGGAGTTGACATCACGCATGCTAAATGAGCTGTCCTGTCACAGTCTTATGTATTTACGGTGGTCTATTGGTAGGATAGCCCAACTCTGCATCCAAACAAGAGGTTAATGACTTTAAAGGTATTTTGTGTGTTGCCTGAATGCCAGCGTAGGCAGGAAGAAAAGCCTTTGCCATCAGTGTCAGAGAGAACCCATGTGAGAAAACATGTGGAGAACAGCCTCAGTTTTTAGCCACCTTCCAGTCTCAGACTCCTCATCCTAACACAAGGGAGGTTCCCAGGCTGAAATTAGTCTGGAGAACAGAGCATTAAACCAAGTTTTCCCTAACAAAGGCCAAGGGAACAAAAGGAAGCCTTGCTGGCAGGAAGAGCCCGGACCAAAACATCCATCCTGAGCCACAGCCTGGACTTCCCTCCGGCCCTGCCCCTTTGGGATCAGCCACCCCTTTGCCTGACCTCTGAGGACTGCAGACAGAAGGGGCCAGCAACAACACACAGGTAACAAACAACCAAGGGAGCTCGATCAGATTAACCTGATGCAAAAACCATCACCACCAGACCTACGCCTGCCCAGGGGGTTCCCTGGTCTCTGACCGAGGCTGCTGAACCCACACAAACATTTATTTCAGCGGGGCTGAAATCAAAGCGGCTGCTCTGCAGTCCTCATGAAAGCAGGATCATAGCCAGGGGGCCAGGAA
Source organism: Aythya marila (assembly GCF_965140915.1). NCBI lineage: Eukaryota > Metazoa > Chordata > Aves > Anseriformes > Anatidae > Aythya > Aythya marila. Next base: position 103,722,989 of record NC_139043.1, on the reverse strand, counting down.
TTTGTGCAAAAGCCACTGGGGACATTGAAAATAGGAAAAAAGAAATTATTTGCAGGCATCAGTCGTGACTAGGTTAAAAGCAAACCCCCCTCTGGATGGTTCCACGCATTTACCGGTTTTATTGGCGTGAAATCTGCAAAGAAGCAGATTCCCTCTGGGGAGGGCACAACAGAGGACAGGGACCCCGTTGTGAAACACGGCGTGTGGGAGAAATGCAGACACCGCTGCAACCAGGACATAGGGGAAAAAGAAATATTTCCCAGCAAAAATACTCCAAGATGAGCGAGCCAAGACTTTGACGAACAATTCTCATTGTTTCCCAGTTAAAGACTGACTTGGCATGGGCAGAACTGCGGCACTGCTTTGGGCAACCCCGGAGCAGCAGATGACAACGTGAGAGCTCCCCCCGTGTCTGCTCAGACACACCGAGCAGCAAAGGATCGCACGCAGCCACGCAGCTCCAGGCTTTCTCGAGGAGAAGCACGCACAAGAGGGAGTGTCACAGCATCTCTGGCAGCCTTCCCAGACGCTGCCCCACACAGAAAAAGAGGCAGCTCCTTTTTCACCGCTCCAAAGTGAGATCTCCATTTCCCCAAGCCCCCACACCCTCAGGGACATCTGACATTTCTGGCATTGCTCGCCTGAGAAAACTCCCTGTCGGAGTTAAGCAAAGAGTTAAGCCCCCCAGCTGCAGATTGAGTGCTCTGGGGCAGCTCGGAGAATAAGGCAAGTCCTTCCTTCCCCTTCACTTCCTGGGAATCACCAAACAAAGCAGAAAAGCAGAGGGATAAATGACATGTTGGGTGCCGGGAAGAGGAGAAGGACAGCTTTTTCCTCTTTGTCCATGCAGATGATCTTTGTTTGCTACAAGTCAGGGGAGTTAAGGCAGGCTGCAGCTGAAAACACGGGGCTTTGCCTTAGGAAAACCCTCAGGATTCCCCTCAGAAAGCATCTGCAAGACCAATCTTACTGTTTCAAACACTGAAGGCATCTTAATTCTAAATAATAGAAACTACCTAAAAGCATCAGATTCATTTTACTGGGTTAGTGGAACACTGCATTAGTACAGCAGCAGAACAAGGCTGGGACACACTTCCTAACTCCAAACACTAGGATTTCACCTGAAGTCCCAAAAAACTCCTCCCATGAATGCTAGGCTCTGCTCACAATTACAGGATTACATGAAGGATGCTCTGCTCTGACCAAACAGCCGATGCCATTCACCTCAAAAAACACCCACGTCCCAGCACCAACTCAATTGCCTTTACACTGAGGAAAGACAGGGAGGGATTTATGTTCCCCCCAAAAAAACGGGGAAGTTGATGGGACTTCAGCGCATATTTCTGAAATGGGAATCACCTGGCCTGGGAGAGGAGTGGTTACTTATTCCCAGTTGCTCTCTGTATGGCAGCAGGGAGAGCTCGGGACTCCTCCTGCCTGAAGGTCACAGCTTTCCGACAACCCGCTGCCACTCGCAGGTTCCACAGGCCAGAGGGAAGGCGACACAGGCACGTTGACACAGAAGACACAGAAGCAGGCACTGCATCAGTCATTTCAAACGACGGAAAAGAAAAGCAGCCACAGGACTGAACACAGGTTAAGGGCAGCTGGGGCTTACGGCTTCCCATCAGTCAGGGCTGAGGTGGATGTTTGGATTCGCTTCAGCAACCCAGAGGTGCCATTGCACACTGGAGGGGCAGGTTCCCAAGAGAAACGGGGACCCTGGAAAGAGAACCTAGCAAAACCTCAATGACACACCGAAGTGCATCCACGCCATCTCCGAATACAGATCCCTTCACAATCCTAACGCAATCCCTTTTCCCCACCACGTTCATCAAAGCACAGAGAACCAGAAGAAAAAAAGGACACGAATTTCAAACTTATTCTTTTAATGTCTTAAAAAGGTCACAAGATTGCTTTCAATCTTATTAATAAATTTTATTTGGACAAGTAGAGAACAACTTGTATCACAACAGCTTTAAACAACATGATTAAAGACTGCAGCACTCCAAGGAGGCTCACAGATATGTACAGTAAATGAAGAAAAACGTTGCACCTCAGAGCTGATCATGATCAAGTTAAAAATACCTGACTTAAAGTATATGTGCTAATAAATTTCCTTTAGGTCATGACCAGCATGAAAATAATTAGGACACAGGTACTCAGCAAAGTTTTCTGCTAATGGGTACAGCAATATGCTGCATTTAAGGATTAAAATCAAATTCTAGTTTAGTGTTAGCACTGAGCCCTTAAGAGAAATCCAAATTTCTACCTTCCCCATTTACACACATCAAAGCTATTCCCACTTAAGGGTGTGCCCAGCTGCACACAGATCAAGTCCTTGAACGATAAAAACTCTGAGCGCTAATACTGGAGGTCTTACATCCTGGCATAAATTTGCCTTTCCAGCCATTTCAGCTATCAGTTGCTATAGAAAATACTTGCTAAGTTAACTCCTCAGGAGAAACAATGCAGGTGTCTGGAAATCCCATCCTTTCTACAATGAAAATGATCTGCCAATTCAAGTTTCATTTGTTCAGGAAGACAGAAGATTTAAGGCTTCGGTGGCAAAAATAATCCTCTGAGCAGTGTTTTTCTACAGTCAAGCTGACATAATTACGTTTACTTTTTCTTGACTTAAAATCCCTGGTATCAGGTTTAGATAACATCCACCTGTTAAGTCTGGCAAGAAAACTCTCCTTCCAAAGAGGTTGTCCTATATCAACCATTTTAGAAGCATGAGGATAGTTTGTTTCAATTATTATTATTATTTTTTTTTAATTATAGCAACATTCAGGAAGTTTTTAATACGTTGATGAAGCAGTGCTCATAGCATCATCTGCGATTTTGGTACTGGCAGGGTGTATGCTTGCGAAATACTTGACGTCACTGTCGTCGTCCATCTGAAGCGCCATAATTGTTTGCTCCACGGCCTCTTGATGCGAGTTGGCAGAATTTAGAAAATACTCTGGAAGAGAAAACGCGCAAGACTTATAGGAGGAAGAGACAGATACAGAACGGAGTTGTAGGATCCAGGAGGGGAACACAAAAATACTGAGGACAACCACCAAAACTACACGATAACAGCAAGAACGGTGACAGCCTTGGCACGGTTAACAGAGGATAACAAATCACTGCACATCAGCTGATCCACGGTAGCTGTCTACATATGATTACTCAGAGCCTCCAGCACACACGTGACAGCTAGCAACAGCCCAGTTCGGAGTATGCATCCTTTGCATTGTCCAGTATCTTAAACATTTTGCATTTTATTTCATACCACTGCCATATTTCCAAAAGTTTTCCGTGCTAGCAATGGCAGTCCTCGAGCTGGTGTATGTTTTGAGGAAGGAAGTGACCCGAAACAAAGCATTTCAAGTGTAAACGTAGCTGCTCTACAAAATGGCACAACATTTCTAATGCTATTTTCCATTGCGGTGCTTTGGAATCTGAGCACTGCTGACTCCTCTGGCATCTGCTGTGCACTGAGGAGCCTCTCCTAAGCAAAGCCTGCAAATGAAGGCACTCCAGGGAAACTTTCTTCTCACTGCTACCATAAAATGTAAAGCAAACAGCAGCCATCTCTTCTACCCCAGTGAAAAAACAGATGCCAGGTTTGTATGGAAGGATTTTTCTTCTTTATCCTTATACGCTTCACAGTTCACACATACTCACTGTACCCTGATCACCCCCTACAAACTAGCTCATTCAGGGAAAATAGTGCAAGAAAAAAAAAAAAGCTGGCATATGAGCATGAACTCTTTACTTTCCAGATTTATGGAACAGTGGCTCTGTTAACACAACAAGGTTTATGATTTTATCTCAGCCAAGGCAGCACCCCACACCAAACAGGCTGTAAAAGCTCGTCTGACCCACATCTCACGCTGCTGCTTCTTTCCCAGCTGAGCATAGGGAAGGGAAGCGACAAAAAGCTAAGCAGTCAGCCCACTGCAACTGTTTCTGACCACTAACCTTTCTCTAAAAGCGTTTGCTTTAATGTTTTTGCAAGCAGGACTCGAACATTTGGAACCCTGTCAGACGCCAAGTGTAGCAAGTGTGGCAACAGATGCACAGCAAACTGGTCCATGGGCAGGCAGTCATCTTCGCTGATAGTCTGGCAAGAAGACAGAGGCAATTTCATTAGATTTCAGCACCGTGAAGATAAAATCCCAACACATAACCAGAGCTGACAGATCTTATTACTTTCCTAGCATGAATACAGTATGGAGTATTCACTAGGTTTTAAAATGTGGTACAGCACCAAGTCATAAACGATGCAGCATATTAGGGCTGAGGAAATTCAGGCTTCGTTAGAGGCTCATTTTATTTTGTATCAAGTCTAGTAACTCATTTTCAATCACTAACATTTGAAAGCAGGAGAAAAAAAGTCAAAGGCTTCCTGCCTTATCTTTTAACACGAATTTTGTCTTCGTTGTAACTAGGTGTCATATTAAGGCAAGAACAGTTTGTCTCAATGAACATCCACTGTATCCAAACATGCTTCTCTAAATAAGCTCAACGCTCACATTTCTCCAAACGCTTCAAAGCGCTGCCCTATTTAAGCACCAGTCATGCTGGCTCACGGACAGCACCTCTGCTACAGCCTCTACATTTCACCATTTCTTTCTGCTTATTTTGCAGAGAATACTTTGGTTTTGACCAACCTACACTAGCTGGCTACAGAGGTACAAGCAGCTCCGAGCACTTGATTTCTGAATGATAATGCAAAAGGGTGTCCAGCTGCTGAAGCATATTATAAAATCTCACTTCACGCTGAGTAACAAAGCAGCTTCCCAACTCAGGCATTATTTTAATGACTTGGTTTTACATCCAGTATCAGATCTGACAACCCGAGGCCGATAGCTAAGCTGAAGATGCATGCTTGCTCATCTATGGGGCAATGCTTAAGGATGCAGCCATCAAATCCATTTCCTTGGCAACAAGTTCTCAACCATTCATGAAAAAAGTTGTCAGACATCTTAAAGAGTTCCAGGTGCTCATCCCCCATAATTCTTCCCATCAAAATAATAATCGTATTATTATTAATGCATTAAAAATAATCCCTCCTCCAATAAAAAAAAGCAATGACATTTCACCTGGCAAATGAAGACAAAAGTCTGCCGACCAGACCATTTGCGGCATCTACAGAACTTTTCAACAAGTTCGTTCATGAGATCTACCACAAAGGTTGATGTTGAAGCCATGTACAGCTTTTTTACCATTTCACTAACCTAGGAGAAATGGGAAGGAAGGAAAAAATAAAGTTTATTTCTGACCACCAGCTCTCAGAAGTCTGAAATCCCGAATTTCCTCAGGTTACTTTACCAGCTTGTACGAAATCCAGCGGACAGAAGACACTTTATCTGCACAGAGGCTGAACGCGATAGGTCGCAAGTAGTCATAGATGTCTCTGGCACTGTACAGGTCTAGAAGCAAGATCAGCTGCCTGCAGGATGGAAGAACAACCAGGCAGGGAATATTAGAATAATGACAACTTTATCTTTAACTGCAAAAAGAGTCATTTATATGTTCAAGATTGAATTCAGAAGACCCTGTGATGAGTCATTACAGTGTGCTCATTTCATCATTCCTACTCAAGAACGCTACTGTAATAAACACTGTCAACACACTCCTGTTTCGTCAAGCAAACTGTGGGATCCTAAGAAACTTCAGGCTGGACAGAACCTCAAGGAGTTCCTGGTGAGCTGCCCTAAACTCTACCATCTTTCCACGATGATGGCAAACAGCCCTGCTGGGACATGGGCCAGCTCCGTCAGCACGCTCAGCTGCAGCCCCTCTAGACATGGATGTATCATGAACCACCACTGTGTCCTACTCTAAGCACAGAGGCCTGGGAAACCTTCTGAGTGAAGACTGAGGTGCAGAACACAGTACCTCAGCCTTCTCTGCATCTCCCATCACTAAACCACCCACATTCTTCAGCCACAGCTCTATTTTCCTTTCCTTTACTCTTTCATTGCTCACATAGCTGTAGAAACTCTCATTTCCCCAGACAGCCCTTGCAAGCCTCAGCTCTAGCTGAGCTGTGGCTTTCCTAATATCATGCCACATGCCTGGGCTACGTTTCTAAATGCCTCCTTTGCACCCTGTTGCTGCCTTCACCTCCCGGATAATCTCTTTTTGTTTTCAAGATGAGTTATGGGTTCCCTTCTTAGCCCAGCTGGGCTCCTGATAAATCTCTTTATTTCTGAGCACCGAGATGGACCATCCTTTCATTTGCAGGACGCTGTTCTTAAAAATCTCTCAGCTTTCCTGAGCAACCTCACCCTTCAGAGATGCCTCCCATAAGATTCCACCTACCAGTTCCATGAAAAACCGAAGTCAGCTTACATGAAGTAAAAATAAATGTCTTAAAAGTGTCATTTTTCCATTAGTTTTATCATTTTAAAATGTGTAAATACCCCCAATAATAAAAACAAGCAGCCAGAAAACCACGTACTCAGCCAGCTCTGCACGGAAACGCCAGTTCCTGCTGTTATCAGTCACTAGGAATTCCTGGAGCTGATAAAGATACTCTCGTCTTTTGTCGAGATGAAGGAGCTGTAACAGGAAATGTAAGTTTGTATTGAGAAATGGAGCTTACGAACCACCAGGCACAAGAGCTTTAAAATACAAGTCATGAACCACTTGTTTTGATTCAAAATAATTAATCTTTAGCAATAGTGTTGCTTTCTGGGCTGAGCTCTATCATGCTTAAGTCAGTAAAATTATGAAAGCAATTCAGGGCATTATGAAAGCAAAATCTGACCTCGTCTCTACTCGTACTCTAGGAACCAAGAAGGGTAAGTGGTAAAGTAGTGATATTTTAAGGTTTTAAAAACTTTTTACAGAAAAGTTTGAGAATTCAGTTGCTGCAGAGAGCTTAGAGGTAGCAAAAAGAAATTTAACTGAGTCCCCTAGCACCTGTGCATTGAATAAACAGAAAAGAATGCAGAAGATTTGTGATGCGGATGCTAAATACACCCCAGCATTCAACAGATACCTGACTGGGTTCCCATCGAGAGTTATACTGGTGTTATGTTAAACAGCAGGCACACACAAAAATTATTTCATTGGACCAAAGATGGACACAGACGTACCTTCAGGAAGTCATGCAAGTGTTTAAGCACACCTATCCTGACTTCATCTAGGTCTTTTAAAAAGCCATTGAACACAGGAACTAAATCTCCAGCTGTAAGCTGGTCTCCAAGGATGACGGCAAGTTCATGGATGGAAAATGCTAGCGTCCGCCGAACTTTCCACTGAAATAAAGAAATGAATAAATTGATAAATAATTTTCATCTATGGATCATCTGGTATGTTCTATTTCAAACTGACAGTCAGCATCTTTGCTGGACTTCAGAGAGAGTATTTACAAATCCAAGACAAATGATAGTCTTGTTTCCTGCACCTGAATTATCTCGAAATTCTTCGTCTCAAATCTTTTTGCTTAAATCAGTCCCACGCTACCATTCTTTTACTTGTGTAACTTACAAAACAGAACAAAAAATATAGCCCACGCTACTTCTGCTGGCATCTTTTAGCTTCCCTAATAGGTAAAGATTCACCCACAGAGAGTGCCCAGGAGTCCAAGGACTGGTAAGTTGATTTTCACTCAATTTGTTGAGTGAAAGCTCCATGTTATAATTTTTAAAAGCATCTAGTTGTGCCATTAAGTAACATCTCTTCTTTAGCACCTTCCAATTATTATGGGTACTATCCTTTTACCGGGATTTGGTGACTCAGTCTTAACCCAGATGAGAGTGGCAATGAAACTGAACAGTTTTGAAAAGAGAGTAATTTATTTTTATGTATGTTTTTAATTTATTAGCTGGTTGCTTTTAAAGGCTGCAGAACAGTTAGGAAAATATGAGCAATAGCCATGTATAAAATTACTCACTACGTATCACCGAGAATTGCTGCTCTGACATCGCAAGCAGCAAGTTCAAAAGAGGTGAAGTAGTCTGAGAATGCCTCAAAGAAAGAGACAATCTCCAAAAAAGGAAGGAACGGAGGACTGGGAAACAACTGCAAAACAGTAAAATGCACAAAGCCACCTCCTCACCACCTGACAAGGAAAATGCTGCTATTTCCAGCCTTTGTTTTTAAACCAGCGACGCTGCGTTGTGATAGTGATGCTATCCCCCTTATGACTAACTGGATGCAGCATCAAAAGGCCACCAGATCCTGGCGTGAGGCTGACTCACCGAGCTCCAGACATGCCCGCACGGGCACATGGCTGCTCACGCACAGCCCCACAGCCCAGATTCTCAGACCGAGGAGAATCACAAGCACTGCCGTGAGATCTCAAGCAAGCAGAAGAGATCCAAGACCTTTCCTCACACTGCCAACAGAGATCCAGCTCCACAAATGCACTCCAACTGCCCCATTTCCTTGTTGCCCGAGCACCACACACCCCCAGTTATACTTTAGCTCATTATATGAACACCTAACGTTAGCAACGGGGAGCTCCACATAAAAAGCAAAGCAACCAACGCCCACTAAACAAGAGAGATGATCCTAAAAGTTCCTGTTACTCTTTTTTCAGATTTTCTTGAGCTTACCTGCATGTCAGACGCCAGAGTCTCATAGGTGTCTTTCAAGCAGTGCCAGTTCTGCCTGCCCAATGTCAGCGCCACGCCTGGCAGGCTGTAGGCACAGTGTTTGGCAATCTCAGTATCAACTGTTTGTGCGCGAGATGGATCGGTCATGGATAAATACTGATCCAGCAAGGCCTGAGGTACAACATCCTACAGCAAGAGAAGGGTAGAGAGTTGGTATCATTTTCAACACAACCTCCAAAGTTGATTGAGATTCCAGGAACACCATCAGCAGAACATTTTTTCCACAACTGTAGAGAATTATTTCACTGAAGGCTCTTAATAAGAACGCAGAAGTTTTTATATTTCGTACAATGTTCCACCAAAAAAGTTCCCAAGAAATGATGACATGCCTGGGGGCTATCAGAAAATATACAGACCGACAGAACAGATGAGTGGTGGGTGGATCACTGTCTACTTCGGCAAAGCAGGAGGTTGAAGAGACTACATTTTTACCTTTCCACAAACACTCAGTCTCACAGGCTGTACAAATTGCCTATTTTAACTCATCCGTAAAATGAGCAGAAGAGCAAACGTTTCAAAAATTGTTTTGCTGTTCCTCTCAAAAGCTTGTCTTTTGGGGGAAGAGGAGAAACACAAATTAAAATCCTATGGCTGGGAGGAACTGGGAGACAGAGTATAGTCACCATGAAGGAAAAGGTTTCTCCAGAGGCAGAGAACCCTGATGAAGACCCATCTTTCTCTCCACTGAGGAGATTAAAGCATCTGAAATGAACTTTTTTGAAAGCCTCTGTGTTGTTTTCACCCCCGTCTTTGCTTCAGCTGTTGTCACTTCATCTCAGGCACTGACTCTGCCCAGGAGCATTTCCCTAGCACGCAGCTGCTGAGCAGCTCAGCTCCCAGCAGCAGCCGGAGCGACTGAGGCTCCCACTCAAAGAGTCGCGGTGTGCGGGGTGTTGCACGTTATACTGAACTCCAGAACAACAAAAATTCCCTCAGAGAAAAATGACAGAGACAGCTTGAGTTTAATGAAACGCTTTCACACCTTCTCTTCAAAAAGCTTGTCACGGGGTGAGGGTGATTCCACTCCAAACATTTAACAAAAAAACCTCGTTTCCTCAATAACCTAATTTCCGTGACAGAACGGCTCCCACAGAAAAAGAAACCCAACAAAACCAGAACCTGGAAGCCTACGATAGTTGTTCTTGCATCAAAAAAACCACTGTCATCTCTTATACATAATTAAAACAGAAGCAACTGCCAAATTAAGCCATTATCTCTGGAAACACTGAGTATTTTTAAATTACTTACTTGAGAGGTTTGCCATATTTTAGAGAAATTACATACAAAATGACTTAATGAGACTGACTGCCTCAGACTGACAGCATAAAAGAAGTCTCCGCATTTATTTAAAAATCCTACTACTCTGACATATGCAGGAAAAACAGAAATCCCAGTCATTTACCTGTACTTTGGATTTTCGTTCTTCATCAGGACTGAAACTACTATTGGTGCTCAAATCCGAGTCATTATGGATATAGTGAAGTGTGGAATCCATGTTCTATTACAAACAGACAAAAACACAGAAATACATTTAAGGATTAAAACAAAACCGTCAACATCAGGCACGGCTACCCTCAGCTCAGGGTCTTTGTCTTAGATTAAAGAAATGCATGTTTTACTATCAAGTCCAATTTTGATGCAGCCTGAAATCAAAAGTCTTATTAGATAAATCTTTCTGCTTCAAATTTCAAACAAGGACTCCTCCTAATCTGCTCCATTTTGGTTCTGAAGGAAGGAAAAATCACAGGAGAGGAGTACCTTTGAAACTGCATTAAGGAAAATGTAAACAACATGTGGGTCACATCGCTTCTTCCCCGAAGGGAAAACGAGAAAACATCTGTAGTGGATTTTGTTGGATGTGGTGCTTTGCATTTGTGCTAGGAAAAGGTCAAAATAAAGCCACTCTTACACACAGGAGTGGAAACTGATGACGCTGTTGCTCCTTTCCTGGAGGTGATTACTCTATAATCATCTCCACAGATGAGCTTCACCTTATAAAGCAGTGCCCGAGTGGACAATGGCTGTTGGCACCAGTCTTCAAACCTCTCAGCAGTTGTTTTTTTTAAGCAAATTGTTTTTTTTTGGCAATCACTCGAGCATCCTGGGTGCATATCTGTGCCTCAAAGATAAAGACGAAGGCTTCAAGTCTGTTTCAGAACTGGAATATGATGCAAAGGTTTGATGTGCTATGATCACCTGTGTCACTTTCTGGATCAGTGGAGTCCTGCAAATGCAGTGAGCTTTGCATCATCAGCTTGTGAATTTCAAGAAGTATGAGAAGAATATTTGAAACGCAGCTCAGGCTGCTGTCTGGTAGAACAGGGCGAAGACCTTTGTGCCTGGTATGATCCAGATTATCTATAAACACCGCAGGGTGAGCTCTCAGATCAGCATAAGCTCCAAAAGCATGCCAGCTCTGCGAGCTGTTCAGATCTGTTTGATAACAAGACCTTTCAAAGAACTATAAGCATCTTCAAAACAGCACCCAGGATACCACCTGCCTTCCTTGCTTTGACTTCACACACTTGCTTTTTCCTCATCCATGACCTGCTTTCATCCAAGCACTGATTTTCAGCATCACCTCTGTTCCTGCAGGTGCAATTTAGCCTCTATTTCCTCCGTGTTACCTGCACACACTGAATTGAAGAGTGCAGAGCCAGGACATAAGAATTTAGCAGGATTTAGTCTTAAACTTTCTGCATCCCAAACTGGTGAGCAACCACCTCCGAGATGCCAACAACCAGGGCAGAAAGCCAACACACAGAGAGCAGGGGCCAGTCCCAGGGGTCCAGATTGGAGCCCCCAGCCTCCTTATGGCACCCACCCTCTTCTTCGAGGGAGGTACGTGAGCCCGACAGAGATGGGCTGATTGTATTCGAGTTTCCTATCCCTTTATTCGCCTCCTCTTGCTCCCTCTGCCTTCAACCAAAAAGAGGGGATGCCCACGCTCATCCTCTGAAATCTTACAGAGAGCAGACAACCTAAAGAAAACTAAAATGGCTGTTCTTAAGAAAAAAATGAAAGGAGGAACCTCACACTCAACCAACACGTTACATTTATGTTCCAAAGCCTTATATGCTATCTTCATTATATCTTTTTTTTTCATTTAAATAGAGAATCTCTAACATTTAGCTCTAACTCACTCAGGAGCCTATACAGCTGGAGGAGGACAAGCAGTTTGATTTTGCTTTGTGTGCAGAACTGTGAAGGCTGCTTTCAAATATAGAATACTCTAGCCTGATTTTTCTAAAGCTCCCAGTTCAGTTCCCCTACCGATTCTTCGCTGCACCGAGACCTAAAACAAAATAAAAATCAAAACGAAGCAACAACAAAAAGACCTCAGCCACCTGTGAAAATCAGAGCTCTCTTCACTGCCAGAGGCAACAGGCCACTCGCCCAACAGATCACAGCTTGATGCCCAAATTCTAGGTCACCTCTGTGACATCCCTTCACTTGTAAAATGAGCATTTGGTTCAGGGCCAGAAACAAACAAGGAACTGGCAGATCACGAGCGTCCTTTCAAAGAGCAAAATTGAAGCATGTGAAAACAACGTATACCAAAAACGTGACACGTTCTTACGCTTTCTGTCAGCACCCTGCTCTGTAAAGCACTAAAATGCAAGCACAGGTGCCTCTGAACAAAGAGGGACCTCATTATTCCCCAAAATCAGAAGGACAGGATTCATTCACGCTGTCCTTTTCCAGGTTAATATTAAAAAATTGACTACAAAGGATGCAGTGATAAAGAAACACATCAAGCAGGGTATCAGGATTTGGGGCGTGTGCTTTTGGTTTAAAAAAAGGACACAACAGGTTTGTAGCATTACATTATGACTGTGTATACAGAGCAGTACCCAAACAAACACAACGTTCCTCCACTCACCAAATGTTTTTGGGTTCTACGGTCCAACAGCTTAGATGAAACGTTAATTATCATCTAGAAACACTGCTCTAATTAAAGAGGGCAGAAAAAGTCTGCACTGGGCTGACGTCAGCTCCTGGACTTCTCACGGACACTTATCAAAATGTCATCTGCACATGCCATTTACGCAACACGGTTCAACAAATCACTTGTTGTAGATAATGGAAATTGTATTTGGGAACCATTGCTTTCTATTTAATTACAAGTTGCAGAACTACGTGCAGTGACCAGTTGTTTTTGACGTAGTGTTTTTGACACTGTAGGTAACAGAAAATTAAGAGTAGTAGTATCAAATACCACAGACTTCAGGCAGGCAGGGGACAGTGGCAGAATGGTGAAGAAAGAGGTGCAAGAACAACCAAAAAAAACTTCAAAAGTTTTCTAGTTGCTAGAATAGTTTCTCTTTCCACCATCCACACAACATCCTACATTTCAGGTCCTGAACTTCTCTAAACTACCATAAAACCCTTCTCCAAGGAGCGTGGAAACAACCTACCTCTTTCTGCACACCACAAAAAAAAAGAAGGAGCAAGGGAGGGCAATGCAGTGGGCACATTCACTTACTGTCAAGCAGGACTCTGTTTTAAGCAAGGCACTTGCACAGTAATAAGCTGCAGTAGTATTAAAACATCTTAAATTATGATAGTCACAACAAAGATGTTAATGGAAACAATTTCAAGAATTTATCTGGATAAACACAAACCCAGGAAAAATAAAAATCCCCCAAGCGACTCATTTTTATTTTAGTAGCTGGCGTTTCAATACCAGCCAACAAAACCAAACATCACGCCAGCCAAAGGAGGAAGCTTTTGACTGCAATTCCTGCACAAATAGAGAATCCAGCCCTATTACTGGAGCCCTGGAAATCCGAGTGGGGAAAAAACCAGAAGCACAAAGCACGCATCTTACCTCAACAGCGTCACCGATTAAAGGCACGATATCACCCAGGATAGGTTTAAAGTTCTGTTGGTCACTGATGGTTAGCTCAGCCTGGGACTCTGTTCCCTTGCCCACGCTGCCCGTCATCTCTTCCTGAGGATCCAGACTGGATGCTCTGAGTGCAGCAGACAACACCTCCACTTGTGCTGCAGCATAGGAAAAAAAAGAAAACATGAGGGGCTGAGCTGCAATAAACTTTTAGCGAAGCCACAAAGCAACTTTTAGACATTGACTAATAACTTGAAGAATGGCTGAAGAGCTACACAGGCAACGAATTCAAGATCCTTGACCGATAGTAAGTCCTGCTCTGGGGACACGTAACGTAAAAGACAAGGTTGATAAATGCTCCATTCTTTTCCTCAGGAAAAACAACAGTACAGTTCTGTAAAATTGTGTCTTTAAAGCAAAAAGAAAAAAAAAAAGAAAACAAAACTAAAACAACCAACCAAAAACCCCAGGAGCAGGAAACTGCTGTTGCAGCAGGAGCAGTAAGAATCTCAGTCCATATTAAAGGTGAAGTCTTTGGGACAGAACAGCACATGAATACTAACATAGGTGTAGGGTACTTTGTGGGAACTGGGGATAAGAGAGGGAAAAGCAATTGAAATAAAGGTTGAGAACAGGTTTATTCATACTGAAAGGGGCTGCAGATTTCGGTTCTAAGAGACCGTCTTTTTCTCTCTCTCTGACCACTAAATTCTCAAGTTCCCATAGCAATGCCAGCTGGATCTATGTAGGGAGGCCCTAGACCCCAGAAACTGTGCAGGACAGTTTCTTTATACTCCTTGCGCCCTCCACACCACTAAGGCAGGCTGCACTGCTTGATGTCCTCTCATCAAAGGATGTGATAGCACTTCATGCTCTGCCATCCACTCTTTTGAAAGAGATCCAGCAGTTCTGAGACTCCGCTGCTTTCCAACCCTCTGCTTCCTGCTAATTTAAAAAAAAATAAGATAAAAAACCCCACAACTTCTGTTGAGCAATGCTCCTTGGGTATAGCCTGACTGAAGCGGATCGGTATCACGAGCAACCTTCCCTGCAAGCAGCACAATGTTCAGTGCAGATTGATTTATGTTGTCTTCTTTTCCTCCACCTCCCGAGCCATTACATTTACCCAGCCGTCCAGCAGCTCTGCTCAGCAGACAAATGGCTTTCCTAAGGTTTCTTAAAGGCTATGCTCATTAAATGACAAACAACACGCTCGTGTCCAATCTCACTTCGCCAGACCAAGTTACAGAATCTCTTCCTCCAGTTTTTTTGATAGTTACCAACAAGAATTAGTCAAAAATTTGGGCTCATCTGTAGATAGAAGGCATTTCTTGAGTTGTAACTCGACACAATCTCAGCTAGGAAAAATTGTAAAACACTCAGCTGGTTGACTGGTGAGTCTAGGTGAGGTCTGACAAGCAGAAGCAAAGATGATTCCTTTCGATATGCAATGCCTGCTCCAGAGCTGGGTCAAGTTTCTAAAATATCTGGAAGATTTTCTTTCCCTAAAATTACTCTAATTGACCTCAACAGGAAAAACTTAGGGCAAATTAGATGCTTAGAAAATGAAGCCAACATCACAGTAATAATTCCACAAAAAAAAAAAAAAAAAGAAACCATTTCCTAACATAATAATACATCTTTTATGTATAATCACAGCATAGCATTGGGAATTTCACAGTATAAGTCTTAAGATTAACAAAAGCTTGCTCCAACTTCTCTATTCGAGTGTTACTTCACTGACAATAATCCTCAGAACCTCAGGGTCCATGAGAGCGAACGGGATCAAGGTCAGTAAATTTCTCCAAAACAAATCAAATGAGAAAAAAAACACGTCACATACAGAAAGCAAAACCCCAAAATCCACCAACCAAAACAGGTGGACATTTCAGAGCCTTTGCTAAGGCCAGCCAGATTGCTAGTTTATTCTCATTTAGAGAAACCAAACAAGAAAATTAAATGGAATTATATCCTGCCACACATCGAGGAGGCATTTTTCATGAAGGCTTCTTTCACAAAGGACAAGTTCAAGAAAAAAAGAAAAGAAGTATCCTCCTCTCATTTTCAGTTAAAAGTAAAGAAAGCCTTACCTTGACTGGACACCACAAACTGCTTAAACCCTGAGTATGTGTGGAAGGCACCAAATGCCTCCCTGTTTTTTTTGAATGCTCCTCCGTAGGTCCTGTCACACCCAGGGCAACTCCAAGGCTGCCAATTCACTGGAAAGTGAATTACCTGAAATCCATAAATATCTTAAGGTCCTAGCCAAAAGAAAAGCCAAATCCACGTAAGACTAGGAAGTGATGGAGTAAAGCAGGACAAGAAACAGAGATTGCTTGTGTGAGTATGTGCTCATGTTTGCAAGGCTCCAGGCCTTGAAGATCCTGAAACTCAAGAGCATCCTGATGAGCTGTCTTCTCTGCTGGGGCACATCCCCTCATCATGGCATCACACCCCCTTCTCACTGCAGCGGCCGCTTCTCCTCCCCTTCTTTCACAAAGAGTTTGCACTGCTAAGACAGTCAGCATTCACTGGAACTTAAACCAGCCTCTAATTAATTATTTTTTCCTTTGACTTCAGCTTCAGGCATTTTTTAGCAAGGAACTTTTTACTCTTGGTTACTGCACCCACATCCTAAAACAACTGGCACAACCTTTGAATTCAGAAATCCTTTTTTACCTGGCCTTATTACACTCTCTGCTCCTCAGGAGTTTCTGCCCTTCCAATATACTGCACTGCTGTTGTATGTTTCTCCTGATGTTTCACGAGAAGACACGAGTATTTCTAAGTGGCACTTCTTCTTTCTCGTGCCTTCCCCCATGAAGGTGCAAGCCGGTGAGAAAGCAGCACCTCTACACAACGTACAGGGGCGAGGTGTGAAGTAGAGGGGGACGTGGAATATAGGAAGAAAGGGAAATGGGAAAAAAAAAAAAAAAGGGAAGCAGGAGAGGAAACGTGTATGGAGGAAGGGATTCAAGTGCAAATGTCCAGTGGTTCCTGTGGCTGGGTATGCAGGGAGAAAAGAGACAGACAGACTGAAGTCAGGGGGAAGGGAAGAGGAAATTCACTGCATGCTCAGTCTTTGCTGTCAAGAACCAGCCGCCTCACTGCACAAAGCTCATAAAAAAGCAGTGGCTGGTCTCAGAGGAAAAACATACAAACCCTAAGCGACACTTGGGACCGGGACTGTTTGGCAAACACTTGGAGGACAAGTGATGCTGAAGATGACAGTAACCTGTGAAATTAAGAAATTTTGTAATATTGCCACGAGGATAACAAATTGAGATAAACTTCAGACTGAATATTTAAAGCACTGCTTTGCAAAAACAGCCTCAGATGATTACGATAGAAGTATTCCTCCTTGTACTGCCAGAAGCAAGGAGGCAGGGGCAGGGCTCCAAACTTCTTGTCCACCCCCCCGTTACCACAGTATGCAGAGTGTAAGTCCCAAATCATGGGCATTAAGTCAGCTACTAACAGATTCAGGTCTGGACACCCATCGCTTTATGTATGCTTCAGTGTTTCAGTGCTCATTCTACCAGTTTTGGTCTCATTTTTTATGCCTCAACGCACTGCTAAATTAAAACTGCAGTGTAAAATTAAAAGCAACGCTACCCAGTCAAAACAGGCGTGTTGTGAAGTTCTGGCTTCTGAAGTATTTGGATGAAATTATGAGAGCACATGCAAGGGGAAGAAGCGAACCAAGCAGCTCTGCACTGAGCGCAAGGTGTTCAAGATGTGTTTCATGGGGCCTCAGTACACAGCCTCGACCAAGTCAGCGGTTCTGAAGGGTCACTGAGTAATTCAGGCCAAAACAAAGAAACAAACCAGAATAAATGGCCCTGGTGACCCCAGTTCAAAGCCTTCCTAAACTCGTGGGCACTTGGCACTCATGGTGTTGACAATCTAGTTTCCTTCTCCTGAAATGCACCAGCCCAGGTCAGCAGCTGGACAGAACACCTCTCGGCAGAGGGGCAAAAAAAGAGCTACAAAACAAGGCTCTGGGACAAGACGTGAGAACACTCGACAGAAACAACCCCGTAACACAAGTCTGGATACGCAACACGTTGCCTACATTAATCTTAATGAAAACTGTTTAAGGTGTGTTTTGTGACTGGACAGAGATGTGTGAGAGTTTTAACAGCGGGCTTCAGAGACGGGTTATTTAAAGACTGAGATCATCAGTAAGGCTGATTATTTTTCCTCGTTCCTTTGAAAGACAGACTGCCCACAGCATTCTTAAAGTTTTAAAAAGCTTTTTTTTTTTTTTTTTTTAAATCTGCTGATTTTACAATAGATCAGCCAGAAGTAACCCAAAATGGATCTGAATCATATTCTTAGCGTATCACCCAACTAACAGAATAAAAAGCAGTTCAAAGCAGTAACAGCTTGTTCTAAAACATCTGGTTTTCCCCACTCCAAACTTCCCCCCCTTTTTCCTTCCTACTTTTTCTTGTATAGATGCATGCTTTCCTCTAGGGATTCTTCAGCTTCAGAACCATTTGCTTTCTTCCTCAGTCCTCTGGATTTTTCTAGCTGTAACCCTCAAAGTTGACGTGCCTTAAGATTTATTCAGCATATGAGTTCCAAGGACACCTATCTCCAGGAGGTAGGCGTGAAACAGCCACATCGTTTTAGCCCAGGAGGCATCTCTGAGGCGATACCGTACCAGCCAGTCAAGCTTTTAAAATGCAAGATGTGTGTTCACTTCAAAAAACTCATCTTGGATCAATTTTCCACTTGGCACGCTGAAGTAGACAACATGAGACTGCAATAATCAAGATCTTACAGAAAAATGGATGAGACTGATTCATTAAGAACAAAATAGGCAACTCATAAAATGAAAGTCAAGTTTCTCGTATTTTGGTATTGCAAAAAACCTTTATCTGCTTTGTTTTTGCATGCGTGCTAATTACAAAATCATATCGCAACCTACAGCTTATACCGCTGAGCCATCTATTTGATTGCACTGTCAAAACAGGCAGTTAAAATTTTATAGTGCTAGGTGTATTCAGTTTATGGAAGGGATTATGCCACCTTGAAATATTTTTACACAAATGCAAGTTCCCTTTTGGTACATCATCGCTTCTCCCACTTAAATCAAAATAGAAATGAGTTCTTCAAGGACAAGGAGAAAGTAGCTCTGCTGACTCTGAGACAAGGTTCAAGCCCAAACTGCTAACACAACACACATACACATCTCCAAACACTAAAAATGCTTCAGTATCTTTACAATACCTTTTACGTCTGGGTCGTCTATGTGGGGTTCCAAATTTTCTATCATTTCTTCCAGCTCTTTCCTTGTTGCCATAGGAATGTTTGGAGACACTGGCATTGTGAGTTCCTGAATTTCTCTATCGAGTATTATCTCGGAGGTCTGCTGAAGCTCAAAGTCAATATCTATCTCGGGAAGTGGAGTCCTCCAGAAATGAAAGGAGTTGTACAGTTCCTGCTCTGAAAGAGAGGTTTCCTGTGAGCTTCGCCCGGCCTCCCGCAGTCCTGCTGTACAGCGATGAGAACTTCGCTCGTTCTCGTCAGCCGTTTCCCCGCACGGTTCTGAGGATGAAGTGCAATGAAAGGGTGACTCCGCCTGGAAATCGCTTTCCCGCTGGGAGTGATTCGCCACTGCGTTTTGATCTCCCACGGCATTTTCGAGTTTTCTTGCAAAATCATCGCTATCGACGCGTGAAGACAGATCCCCTGCTCTGTTGTGCTCATCCTCTGCTGTGACATCTTCTGGGGTTCTGATTTGTTCACTGCTGAGTGACAAAGCAAACAGACTATTTAAAAAAAATAAACTTACTGCAAACTTTTTGAAAATTTATAAAAATACTATCAGCCTGTTATTTATCACATGAGATTTACTTACAGCATAGCAAAATTCATCACAGAACCAAAGGATAATGGTTGAGATTAGAAGGGACTTCAGGAGGTCATCTGGTCCAAGCCCCTTGCTCAAGCAGGGACACCTTGGCCACATTCAGAAAGGTTTTGAAGAAATCCAAGGAGGAAAGCTCCTCAGCCTCTCTCGACAACCTGTCCCAGTGCTCAGTCGTGCTCACAGCACAGAAATGCTTCCTGATGTTCAGAGGGAAGCTGGGCTCCAATCTGTGCCCACTGCCTCTTGTCCTGGCACTGGGCACCACAGAAAAGAGTCTGGCTTCACCATCTTTATACCTTCCCTTCAGGTATTATACATGAATAACATCCCCTCCCGAGCCTTCTCATCTGTAAGCTGAACAGTCCCAGCTCTGTTTATCCTGTCCTGACAGGATAGATGCTCCGGTCCATCATCCTCCAGCCCTTTGCTGGACTGCCTCCAGTTGCTCAATCTCTTTCAGGTTTGCAAGAACTGAGCACAGCACTTCAGATACATCCTTACCATTAATGAGTAGATGGCAAGGATGATCCTTCCTTGACCTGCCAGAAACATTCGTAAATGCAGCCCAGGATACCATTAGACTTCTTTACCATAAGGGCACGTTGATTCACGTTCAATTTGGTGTCCACCAGGACCCCCAGGACCTTTTCTGCTTTCCAGAGCTGCCTTCCAGCCAGGCAGCTCACACCACGTGCTGGTGCCTGGGGTTGTTCTTCTCCACGTGCTAGACTGTGCACTTCTCTTGCTCAACTTCACAAAATTCCTGCCAGCCCGTTTCTCCAGCCTTTCAAGATCCCTCTGGATGGCAGCACAACCCTCTGGTGTCTCAGCTGCTCCTCCCAGTTTTATGTCACCTGCAAACTCACCGAGGGTGCACCTTGCCCGGTCATCCAGATCATTACTGAAGATGTTGAACAGAACTGGACCCAGTATTGATCCCCTGGGGCACACTGCTAGTTACCTCTAACTAAACTTCATGCCACTCATCACCAGCCCCTGATCCTGGCTCTCCAGCCAATTTTAAATCCACCTCACTGTCCACCCATCCAGCCCCATAAGTCAACAACAGCTTCTCTGTGAGGATCTTATGGAAGATGGTGTCAAAAAACCTCACTGAATTCTACGTAGACGATATCCACTGCTCTCCCCTCCTCTACCAGGTCAGTTACTTCATCATAGTGTACTGTAAGGTATTTGCAGGCATCCTAAATTAATGAATAATTCCGTATTTTTGTAAATAACTGAAAATTCTGCTCAGTAAGATGAGAAGTTCCCAATTTTTCCAAGATTTATGCAGGAAAGTTAACTTTCTGAACTTGCAGTTCACATAGAAGAAAAACAAGGAGAAAAAAAAATAATCTGTAGATTTAGGAAATTCTTTACCTGTTTTCCTGTGAAGAACCATGGTCCTCTGGGTTTTTACCATCTTCTTCTTTAAAATACTGACCACTGCTGGATGGATTGGCAAAAGTTGATATGAAAGGCCCCAGAGATTGAAAAGCAGCTTGACGGACCTAGTGGAAAGGGTCCAAGAAAAAAAAAAAAAAAAAAAAGTTTTATAAATAGTGCTGTCCTACAAAACCTAAGAGATCACTGTTAGGAGGACCTAAGGGTTGTAGGTCTTTAAAGGAAAGCAACAGCAGAGGCTCTTTTCTAGAAAAGCAAGCCAGCTGTATATCTAGACTGATAGGTGAAAAATGTTAAGAAAAACCAGCATAAAAACATTTAAATCACAAATAACTGTATGTTGACAGGCCCATTCCCCACAACCAAAGAAATTATTTAAATATCAGAAGTATAAATTTGAAAGCTCAGTTAAGAATTTTAATGACCTGGAAGGAAAGAGTTGTGGTGTGGCAAACACACATTTCAGTATCATGAATTTGACTGATGACAAGCTTAGTATTTTTTTCCCTTTCTAGTTCATTACATCCTTCATTTGCTCCTCTCCTTTCTCCTGCTATTTATTCTTCCCCTCCCACCACTGATCCTATCTATGTTCATATCTATTATTAGATTAATTCTGCTGGGCCACACCTTGCATGATTTTTTTTTTTTTTTTTTTAAACACAGCTTGTAAAAGTTCACTTTTGGCTCTTTAGAAGTAGTCTGCTCAACAACCTGAATGTTTGAAGAGTAGACCTTGAGGACAAAAAGGAGATGGTGATAGGGACCTGAGAAATATCGATAAATAGCATCTAGTTTTTTAGATCTGTTGATGATTTTTAGCAACGTGAAGTCACAGGTAGTTCTGTGGCTAAGAAAAGCTGTCCTAGTGACATAATTTTTCTTACATACAGTGGAAATGTGAGGAAATCTTTATGCCTATTGATAAACTAAGCATTCCAACAAGAATTGCTCAAGATGTGTGAAACCTGTGGTATCCATACCTATCGGGAGAAGTTACACACGGAATACCACAGTAAAAACCTTAAACCGTAACAGTTATTCAAGAAATAAAAAGCAGTTCTTACCCATCGTGAAGGGTCACTAATCAAATTAATAAAAAGGGTTGACAACTTCGTCCGTCGGACTTCTTGTGATGTTGCACAAGAAACAGCCATGAAGCATTCAGCGCAGGCTTTTCGAACTCCCCACACGTTATCAGAGCAGAGCTGGAAAAACCTTGGCAACTGTTCAGGACATAGCAAGTTTGCAAGTCTTAGCAGACAATATTTCTTTCAAAGTGGGTTCTTTTTTCCTATCCACTTCCTTCATCAAGTTCTCTGCCCTCATACTCAGCAGATGCATTAGCTTAACTAACTTCACATGACAAAGAACACGCAAAACAGCATTTTTCATTATGGAAAGAGATTCCTGACATTTTTAAGAACAGTCTAGCTACATGATATTGCTTTGACATACTAATAACCACTTTTTTTTTTAATACTCCAATCCAAATTCTTGACACGTATCACTAAGACAGCATCTGTGTAAAAGAAATCAATTTACGTCCCTACTTAAGAAGCATGTAGGATGTAAATCTGAGCAAAGATACTCCATTATCAAATGGCTTGAATCACACAGTACCTAAGAAAAATGCAGCAAATACTATAAGAAAATAAGAAACCTCCTGAGGATCAGACTAGGTCTCATTTTCTCAATCTCTCATTGCATTATGGACATTAGCAGACACACTCCTGCCTACTTCTTGCCTTTTTGAATTAGGTGGTACTCTGTCTTTACAACCTGAAGTATTTTCTTTGGTCAGTTTTAAACCCTTCCCCTAGGTTTAATACCCCTCTAGGTTTAGTACCCCTAAGCTCTAGACTGTGTGATTTGGCAAGTAAGAGGTCTGTATTCATGGTAACAGTCTTCAAAGATTTTGCAAACCTCAGTCAAAACATCCTATCAGTTAAACTAAGAGTTTAACAGCATTTTAGTCTCTCCTTACCATGGAAACATAGCAGTTTCCTAATAATTTCAGTTGTCCTTCTGTATACCTTGTCTAACTCCACTACGGACTCTTATTAAAAAGAAAAAACCTTTCAGAGATGGTGGCTTACCAGCATTTCTTCAGTGGCTTGCTGCCCAACCACACTGCAGATATCTCCAAAGTTGGCTGCACATACCTTGCAGACAAAATGAATGAGATAACTACTAAAACAATTGTTTTAATACAGCATTAAAAGCCTAAACAGCTTTTAAAACCATAAAAGCATTTTTGGTGCTAACTCAAAATCAGCCACTTCCCCAATCCATCAATTTCTACAGTTTAAAAATCATAATGATAATAAATAAAAATAATAAAATAATAAAAAATCTTCAACTTTAATCAGCCTTTTAAAAATCATTAAAGGAGCACCCCAAAACTTAAGTGAAAGCGAAGGAAGATTAAATATGTTCAAAGTGCTGTCAGATGAAACACCCCAAGCAATTATAAAAAAAAAAAAAAAAAAAAGAAGTTATACGATGGCAGGGTGAAACCAAAACACAGCCTCAGCACCTAAGTTCCATGATAAAATACTGGTTTGCTTCATCTTAATGAGCATCTTTAATTCTAAGTACAAAGCTATGAGCTCAGGTAGCTGATGCTTTATCAGGTACAGCTGGGTCACATTTTCATGGCTACCTGCACAATCATAAGGACATACGGCTTCTTTCTTTGTTTCTGATAATAAAAGTAAGTACTCTGGAAAAAAAAAAACTCAAGTGTCAAATACACAATCTGTGGAAAGACAAGCTACAAAAAAACCCCATAGCTTTCACTTACAAATGTCACAAATGAAATCTAGCAGGACAATGTCATTTAGACAAAGGCAAGTCCCAAGTTGATGACACTCCTTTCACAGATAAACCAGACTAGATGCTGATAATTCGTACCTTACGAACATGAAACATTCTGCAGTCACAGCACATCTCACAAAACCTGGGAAGAACAAGCCGTTCCGTGATGTCTTTTCCCACCATGGAGGCCATTTTGCACATTATCTAGTGGCAAGACAGACAATAATTAGGAATGACTGCACAAGACAATTCCGTGTCAGTTAAGCAGAGCCTTTTTACATTTACTTTTTATTCTGATACAGAAAACTGAGAATTGTGGAAAATATTGGAAGAAATCTAGCTCTTGAATTGAAAAGGTTTGGCCACTCCTACAAAAAAGCTTTTTTTTTTCCCCCCTTCCTTTTATCTTTTTCTTTTTTAACCTTCTCCCTGCTATAATGCAATGCAGTTGGAGGAGACATTGGCCTTTCAATGAGTTAAATCAGAATGAAAACCAATTAAAATAAGTGAGCTCTCAGAAATTACATGTGTTTTTTTCCAAACTGAATTATAAAGTCAAAAACAAATAAATCAATAACTACAACACTTTCACTATTCCAGTACCTGAGGAATTTTGACAGTTAACATAAAAGTATTGACAATTAATATGGTTAAATGACTTCTACATCTCCTGTATGATTTTAAAATTAATTACAGTAGTTGATATTGGTTACCTCTAATTCCTTAACATAAAATTACTGAGAAAAATTGTATCATACCAAAGAAATGTATCATACCATACCAAATATATCATACAAAGAATCATATCATACCAGCTTTACCTTGTTCTTTCATTCTGATTTTTACAATTTTTTTTAAAAGAAGGTAGTCTAGAAGAATTTTAACTTCCCTAGTCATATCAGCATACCTACTTAAATTCATTTTTTATACTAATAAATACTTAGTTTAGTACAGAAACCTTTCTCAAGTTTCAGTATCTTCAAAACAACAAAGATGGGTAAAGCAATCTCTGCTTTGAATTCTATTCCCTTACAGATTTGCAAGCTTCATCACGAAAGTATTGTAAATTTGGTGTCAAATACCCAGCCAGTTTAGTAGTCCAGCCACATTATGACAGTAAAATATTAATGAGGTTTCTCTTATCCACTCAGAACAAAAAATTCATCCAGCAAAAAACATCAACACAAACTAAAATAATTAAACAGAAGCATTTGCACACACAGCCTCTGCCCTTTCTCCTTTATGAATTATTAATTTGCTTTCTATTTTAATTTGGCACACAGGAATTCTTAATTATCAAGGTTGTATCCAATGCAAAAACAAACAAAAAAGAAGTCAATTCAAATGCTTTTTATTTTGTCTGATCAAAAAAAAAAAAAAAAAAATCAATAAAAAGAGCAAATATAAAGACCAAAAGAATTCAAGCATTAAACATTTTCCACTGGTGGAAATTTTCCACATATGCAATTTAAATCTCCATAAAAGAAACCTGCAAAAAAAAACAGAAACCATCAATAGCAGATGCTTTAGGAGTCAATAAAATTACTCCTCAGCTTGTCCAGTTGGGTTTTTCTTCATAGCATATACAAGCTATCAAGTTTAAGCTTGACTTGTGTAAGACAGCATGGAAAAAAAGTTATGGATTAGTTACGGATAGAAATGTAAATTTTTCTCTCTCCCACCACATTGACGTGCATCTTTGGAAACATGGCAGCATCACTGCAACACCAACCATTCAAGCAAATGCTATGCTGTATAGTTCAACGCTGCTGTTACTTACAGCCACGGCTTCTGTCTTCACATCATCATTGCTGTCTGGAGCTGTCAGATCTATCAGAACAGGGCATACTTTGGTCTCCACATCATATCTCTCTATGAGTTCTTGTTCCAGCAGAACTAACAATGCTGCCTGGCTTGTTTTTCTTACCTGACAGAAGACGACAAAAATCAAACCAAGGAGTTTAAAGAGGTTTGGCTTTTTTTTTTTTAAAACGTGTTCTAGTATTTTGGGAGCTGTACATACCCACTGCTACACACCTACTCTTTGTGGGACTCAGAGAGAGGAGCCAAGCGTTCCAAAAAAGCTTTTGCAAACACTTTGTGTTTGAAACAAAACATCAGATCCAAGAATGCCAGCTTATTATATACTAATGCAATGCTATTATAAGAGTGTCCGCCTACGTATTTCCCAAAAGTCATGACTGCCATGCCAAAAAAAAAAAAAAAAAAGCCCTAGAGGAGAAGCAGCATAGCTAATTGGGAGTAACAGAGTTCTACGGCATGAGGTTCATTAAACAAATCCTCTTTTTTCTGAGATTACTGAGTTTGATAGACAATAAATAACTGCATTTATTTTGACCATGCTTTAAATTCCTAGAGTCAATTCTGTTTTGTTCCATCTAGCAAAAAAAAAAAAAAGTACAAAAATAGGATGACCACTACTAATTGGACTTCATACGTAGTTAACTACTGACACTCAAAAAGTAATTTGATGGAGATAATAATTACTCAATATAACTGTTTCTAGGGGAATTAGTCGTCAGTGCTCTTCAGTATCTGTCTACCTAGCACTGACAAACGTAACATCATGCATTTGCTATCATTTGGGGAAAAAAAAAATCCAAAGTTACTGATAAAAAGTTTGGAGATGATTCAGAAATTGCTGGAGTCAACTGGAACAATCCAGATAAATTGAAAGCTCATTTATACTACATGAACTTAATACTTGCAAACACAAGGTAACGTGTATCAGTAGAAAAGCATTATGCCTGGTTTTGATACCTACTTTTAATTATGGAAAACCTGGCAAAAGTTAAAAAAAAAAAAATGACTAAAGCTCAGAGTTCTAAATTACTTGAGATAAAACTCCAGCTAGGATTGACTCTAGAATGACTTGGAGAATCCTACAGAAAAGTTTAGATGAGATAATTCATACATGAAGACATAAAAACCACACAAAGTTCTGTGCAAATTCAGCTTATAAAACAGCAATTACTGGATTATTATACAAAGAACTGGATATGAAAGTACGTAACAGTGCTTAAAAAATTGAATTACAACAAGAAGTCAGCTTTTTTGTAACTATTAAATTCCCTTTTTGCCAGAATTTAATTATGTTAGCTTAGAAAAATGACTGTTTGATTTTGTCCGTAAGAACATAATACCATATGAAAGCCCCAAGATCAGAAGAGATCACATTAAGTGAAAAATATTCAAAGTTTTCTTAATGATTTCAGAGTACCATGTACTTCAAGTCATTCAAAACCTTTTTCACTTAAAAATATGACCCATTTATATGATCCTAAATAAGCTAAGTTGAAAAACCTCACAACAGAATTACGTAAAGGAGCTTATAAACTGTTTTTACAAGACACTTACCTGGTTGTTCTGGTCTGCAAGGTACCGTACCACAATAGGTAGCAAGTATTTGGAAAAAGCATATGGGATTGAAGGTCTATTTTCCTGACAAAACATAGCAATATGAGGCACCTGTTCCATCAGTTCTGCCCGCACTGTAGGCTCTGTCAGGGTCAAAATAAAACCAAAAAAGGCATTGTAAATGTTAACATACTGACAGATATTGCCAGGATAAGCCTTTTCACAGTTCTGTACATACAAACTGCATTCTCAAGTGCTCATTTCAGTGTCTTTACAGTGAGTGTCATTTCAATAAGCACCATCTTCTTGCACAACCAGGCACAAATACACTCTGTACTCCTAACTTCTACAAAATATTTAGCCTTGGCCCATATTATCAATTACAATAAATAAATAAGACACCACCAACAACACAGACACAAAAGAGGAAGTTATCAAAGACTGAGTATCAGAATCCATCCAAATTCCCTACAAGCATCACCTGCTTCCAAGAAAACTGCTATGCAGATGCTAAGTTATCCCAACACTGCTACCACTATGGGAAGAAACGAACTGGTTTCGAACTGTCCTGGCTGCAGCCTTTCATGTGGGAAAGATTCACTAAGCAGGATAACCAGCCACAACCACAGATGCTTTTTTCATTCTATGCTTTTTAAGTCTACCGATATTCGTGTCACATAGAAATGGTCCTGAGTCCTTCCATTTGTTTCTTAAACCTTTTAGGTAAGTTTTCCATCAGAGTTGGTGACTGGTTCAAGAATACTTAATTTACTTTTTCAATTAAGAAAACGCTGCACTGCTTGAATGAGTCCTAATCCCTGCAGAACGGGCTCGTCTATTTGGGGAATGAGAGGAAAAACAAGAAGAAAAATTAAATATGGATTAAATTCCAACTGAGCATTAAAAGAACATATTCAATTGAAGAAGTAGGGCATTACCACATGCCTAATAGTCCACTTATCCACACAAATAAAATAAAATCATTTCAGACCTAAGTACTAAGTATTTCTCTCCTTTCAAAATTTGTTTACATCTGTGGTTACTGCTAGAGAACTGATTACCTACAAGAACACATACTGAAAACCCATCAATTACTCTCAAGTGAAAATAAACTGATTTATAATATTTTAAAAATACTGAAAATTATACTGTTCATGGGATACATGTGCCTTACTATATTTTTACTAAGCAATTGTCCAGGTAAAACTCAATGGCGTGACAAAACCATATTTCCTAGGATACACCTGGAATTAACATGAAACATTAAAACCATAACCTTTTGCTAAATAGGAACATGTGATTTGTATTTAACATGGCTAATGCATGCAGCTCTTAGCTTTCTCGAGCATTAGTTAGAAGTGACAGCTTAAGACTGAATAAAACAGAACAAAGACAAAGCAAGTACCATGCTTTGTGTAGTCTCTTCACTGAGGACGAGAACAGAATCATACCACACAAAGTTACCAAATGTCTGTTTACTCCATTTCTTTGACTATAGACTTAAATTATTTTTCCTATAGAAAAAAAATACAAAAAAAAAAGCTCTGTAAAGTTTATGACCTCCTGACAAAGTTCAAAATGCAAAATGAAATCCCAGACAAATCAATACTGAATAGGTTTGCTGTTCATGATAATAAAGAAAAAGTCTCCCAGTCTGCTTTGTTTCTCTTCCTAAAACAATAAAATAAGAACATATATGACAAATGCTTTCTTATTTAATTTCAGTTGTTCTGAAACACGTGTAGGTTGAACTCCATAAGCAATACACGTATGTATACACACATAAGTTGGTACTGAAGAAGCCAGATCTTGAAAAATACTACTCAAACTACATGCAAGTTTTAGTAAACCTGAAATAATGAAAATGAACGGATACCAGAAGATTTGGATTTCAGTTTGAACAGTGTTTGTTAACATTAAACATAACAGTTAACCAAACTAAGCACCTGCATATAATCTTTAATGAGATCATTAATTTTTGAAAGAAAAAAATAAAAAAAAAAACCCTATGTATCACATTAACATAAGGGAAGGAAATACTAATTCTTGCTAAAAGGATTATTATTATTTTTCTAAAAAGCTTTGAAAATAAAAAGTTACCATCTTCAGTCTGTTTTTTTCCTCATTTCTGTTTAGTTTTATTTTGGAAGCTTGCAGCACCTCCTAGCTTTAAAGTTGCCTAATACATAGTACCTCATCTTTCACTTCCTTACAAAAATTCACCAAAGATTTATTAGCACACAGGACACCATAAGCTGCCGATCTTCACTGGATGAGGTTTTCCCAGGAAAAACCAAAAGCAGATCAGCTGTTTTCAAGACCGAACTTGGCAAGACCATCTGATTTCTTCCTACGTTGAATTCTGTTCCCTTCGTCAGATAAGGCCTAGCTTTACTTTGGGCAAGAAACTGGAAGCCGGGCCCAACGCCAGGTTTGGAGGGATTTCCTCCTACCTTTCTCATAAGGCTGCTACTTCAAAACACGTCCAGGACATGATCTAAGGGTACACCAGGCTTGTGCCACAACACTTATCACTAGGATCTCCTTCTCACTTCATCGGACCCCTGCCTTGCTCCCTGTGGCAAAAGGAAGATGACTGATACTTACCAGGGGGATAGGGGTGGTTGGGAAGAGGAGTGGGAAAGAGGAGGAGAAATTCAGCTGAGGCTTCGTGTTTGGCAGCAGCGCTTCTTAAACTCTTCCTGAATTTCCTTCAGGCGGTTCCCACCCTCCCAAACCCCAACCTTGCAGCTGGCCCTTCCATTATGCCAATGCAGCCAGCCAACAAGCCCTATCAAGGGGCTGATCTGGCTGACACAGCTCTTGCCCCACCACACGAGGATGATTAAACAGAAAGAACTGGCACTTGGATTGGTTTCCCTCTGCAATCACATCTCTGTCAAGCAGCAGAACTTTCTGATGACAGAAGCAAGAAGAGAGTAAAAGAGGGCACAGGGACTACTTACTGTGACACTATTATCTGAATAGAGCAGGAGCAGCAAAATACCTCAGAGGAGCTTGATTTGCTCCTTTGTCCAGCACGAAGCTGTGTGAAATGCTTAAGCCAAACCCTTCACGCAGTAATTGCACGCTACTTCATTCAATTGGAGCCTTAAACTCTGGCTTCACTGCTGGATAAAGGCTACCGCTGCAATCAAACCCAACAAGAGCTCCACATGAAGCATACCCAGAGCCACGTCTGAAGCTCCAGACACCAGGCACTCACAATGGGCAGGCTGCTTTGACTTTGATACCTCTGCAGTTTACGTGCCCACTGACAGCATCACAACAACGCTTCCTTTTCCCTAAACCGACTGGTTTTGCTGTGGAAATGACTTCACAAATTTCTTTATGAAGCACTCTTGTAAAACAGCTGGGATGGTACAATTAAAGACGTGAAAAATTCATGCCCAGGAATGAATTAGGACTGTAAAGGCACCTTGGTTCGTACATCTCCTAATTTTTACGTACGTGGCTCTGACATCTTAGTAAGCTTGATTAAAACCAGCAAACAAACCTGCACTGTGCGTCGCTGGCTCTGTAAAGCAACGCTGTCATCCACTACCAAAAAGGCTCTGTGCTGCTCCAGAGAGTTACTGCTGCTGTGCAAGAACCTGAACTGTAAGCTTCCCAATTTAGATAAGACCTCAATTCTTCCAAACACTGCAGCATATGTTCCAGTGTGTACTGAATAGCGTCTAATCTTGCAGTCTGACAAGGTTACAGCTGAGCAATTTTTTTTCTTGCTGTTGCTTGGGTCTTTAGGAAACACAACTCAATGCCAAAGACTTCTACTAAAGATCCTGCACTTTGTCATTCCTGTAATTCATTCCTCAGCTTTGCTGGGCTGCAGCTTCTAAGGCCCGTCAGCAGGCTTCAACACAGTGCCTGCCATTTTAGTTTTAACTTCTCAGTAGTTTATGCCTCGGTCATCAACACAGCAAATGAACTGTGGAAGTATCAAACAGAATTATTACATGACGCTTCTTAAATTAGAAGCTTATCCAGCTGGGGAACACATCTGTATTTCATATATTATTATATATACATAATTTTTATTTGTTTTTATTTTTTTACACTGCACAGAGTCAGGACCAGGCTTTCACAAAATCCAAACCAAATCTGGATGCAGAATTTCACTTCATGTCAAGATTAAAAGTTTCTATTCTAAGCACTCTGGAAAATTACCATGTACGATTAGGTTCTCCACACCATTTGCTCAGAACATAACTATTTCCATTTGGAAGAGTAAGTTTGAAAAGCACATTTAAAAATCCTATCTCCTGAAGGTACAAGCCTATGCCTTAAAGTAGCAGGCTACTGAAAAAACCCTGCAACTTGTCAAAACAAAGAAAAATTGGAAAGAAACATTAACACCAGATTAGATTTCAGGAGCAAACTCAATCGTTTTTCTCATTCATTAGCACTTTATTTCATTCTGTCAGCTCTCTTGTATTCTCTAGACACAGAATTACTGAACTGAGTTTTAGAAATCAATCCAAAAGAATGACAGAAGAAGTGAAAATAAACTTCTGTTTCTTCTGTTTGTGGAATAACTTCATAAAGAAGTTGCCATAATAAAATGATACAGTTCTACCTCCCTCAAATTTCCAATATAAATGTGCAATGCTTACTGTATTCTTCAGCTATGAGGAAGTGAAGCACCATGGTTAGAGCTGCATACTGGAAATGAAAGGGGGATTACTGCAGACTTAATTGCTCCAGAACAGTTATTTTAAAATGAAGTCATTATTCCAGAGCCAACTCACAATTAGACTTATTTCACAATCGGTTATTCTGCAACACATACAGCATTTGGAAGAAATTCTGCAAAGCTTTGGTTATCCCAAAATGACCAATTTCCCCTGCATCTGTGAGGAGCTGTGATGTTTTTGTGTTGCTACCAACACAAAACGACTTGGTGATATTAAGGCTGCCTCAACTGACAGCTATGATTTGTGTTTTAAGTACACCTCAGTATTAATATTTATTTTCATAGATAGAGGGTTGTGAGTAAGAAAGAAACGTGTGAATTCATAGCTTTCCATTTACACATTCATTCTTTAAAAAAATATTTTGGTGAAAGACCAAATGAAAATATTGATTTGCATGTAGTAGAGAGAAACAAGCCATGTGGAAAACACCTTCATACCCATCCCCCTGTACAGATGCTCACTTGATGTATTCAGCCGGAGTATGAAGTCCACAACATCCTGGAGATGAAAATCTATCAACATAATTTTAGATAGTAATGGAAAGAGTCATTTGCATGGTCAAAAATAAGCTTTAAATTAAATAAATTCTGCAGTTTACCAATTCAAACTTCACCCTCTTTGTTCCCAAATACAAGTTTCCTTCCCCCTCTTTTCTTCTTCTAGCACTAACTACATTGCTCTTTTCAATTTCTCTCATTTCCTATTTCATATATCCCTCCACCTTTCTTACCATTTTTTTTTTTTTTTGAAGGCAAAAGAAAACCTAGACAAGTGAAAATCCACTGTGTGCCCAGAGCCCATCCTTCAGAGCCCAGCTTCAGGGTCCATCAGACAGACTGATGTGTCTGATTTGCACGCTGCTTCACTAGTCAGGTTATTTTACTAACTAGAAATCAATTTCATTACTGACTGACAGACCAGGAGTGAAGCACAGTAACTAACGAGCGAGAGGAAAGTCCCCATTAGTCATCGATTAGAAGCACGGGGAGATGAAAAAGGATTGCAGCAGCAGAAGGGAAAAACTCATGTAGCAGGAGGTGGGGGAAGAGGTATGAGGGTAGCTGCTGACAGCAGGGAAAGGGAACTCCCTGCTCCCACTGATATTTCATAAATGTTAAGATCTCGTTGAACGCAGTGCCATACTATGTGCTGTCAGACAGACTCTGTTGGCACCTCTCACTGTAACAACTGCAATTTGATTTGAATGGTGTTGCTAACACAGGTTAAACACGCTATTAAGTAATTAAGGTTGCAAGGCCATCCACATTAAGGCTGATTACACAGCTTCGAAGCTTAATGACCAATTAGGCTAATAATTGTTTCTAAAACTCAGGGTGCTCTGCAAACTGCATCCACAACTGATTCTATGCAGGAAAAAAGAAAAAAAAGACTATTTTTATTCAGGAGAAAAGTTTCTAGTTGGTTACATTCAAGCAAATAAGTACAACTCCTCCAGAAAGTCACTTTCTTTTTGCAGCATTTCTTTAGAATACCTGTGTGTATTTATTTCCCAGGACACTCAAATACCACATCCATTTTTAAAAATGAAGACCCAGGCTCTCCCTCTAAAAGAACCCTTGCAAAAGACGGGAAGCTTTTGGTGCACAGCACTGCAGTCACACGAAGCAAAATGCCAAGAATGTTTCAATTCTGGCCGAGGCTAACTTTCAAAGCAAGCTAATGGTACTTGTGCACGCAGCAATGAAGCCCTGCATTATACAATCCATTCACAGGCTGGTATAAAAAGAAATGAATACAAATTCATACAAGTGAAAAAGACATAAGGGCCTTGTTCAAACTCATGTTAAGTCTGTGACTAGTCTACACTTGAGAACGAAGACAGCCCAGCTGTTCCTAACACTAACAAGGGTTTCTTGAGGAATAATATCACATTTGCCAATCACCAAGCCTGCATGGGTTCAAAGACACCATAAGAACACTTAAGTGAGAAGCAATACCTAGCAACCCTAAAGAAAGAGAGAAATTATAATGTGATTAAATGGTAGATTCCAAAGAAATTTAAGGTATCGCCTTCCTAGCACAGCTGGAACTATGCTAGGTAACTCGCTACCGAAGATCATAGGGAAGAAAAAGTTTATTTGGCAAGTAAGGGGGTCGGAAGCAGCAGATTATTCCTAAACTGTCACTGATGCTTTTCCTCCAGTGAAATAAGTATTTTTTGATGCCACTTACAGCAGGGTGTGATGCTAGGGCACAGCAATTCCTGCGTTCCCTCAGCACACCAAAGCTGGCAGCTCCTCATTTTCAGCATTGTCTCAAGTGGATACTAGTGATCTAACACGAAGCTGCAAAGCCACAAACAGTGTGGAATCCCTCCGTTAGAAAACATCCAAAATACCCTGCCAGGAAGAGACCCACTTCATACAATTTGTACGTGTAACTACACAACGGTAGACACAAACACTATTCAATAGGCAATACTTACTTCTCTTCCTCCACACCCAATTAAGAAACTTCCATAAATTAGTGATGCTAACAAGACCACTTGAAAACGACTTCCTACCAAAAGATACCTGACAATTTTTTATCACCATGTTTTCTTATAAGTAGCTTTAGCTGATATTTTGCCTTTGTCACGATCCCTCAAAACTTTACATCACGGCTAGCCCATTGGTTTATCAAGATAGGCTTGTATAGGGATTGGTGTATCAAGATGTGTCAGCATGATATTAATATCATACTGACACATACATCTCATGGATTTTTGTTCTTTCCCTCCTGCAATCACATATTTGACTGCAGATCTTCTAGTGAAGATTTTTATTTCACATGAATGCAGTGTTTAGCACAACAACGATGCCATTTAGATTCATACAGCGTTATCACAGTACAACAATAACAATAATTAGTTTTGAAATTCTCTTGCCCTCAAACACAACACGAAACAGCTGTCTTATTGTAGTCCCAACTCATCCAAAAACAGGAGGAAACATTTTTCAGGCAGAGGAGCAAAGAACGTGTCTGAAAAACATCAGCCCAGCAACAGGACTTCAGAAGTTACAGGGTATTAATAGGGCAAAGGATTGCTTAGATATCTTTACAGTGTTTTAGATAACACCAGCAGTACAAAGACAGCATGGATATTGTATATCCCAGCTGCATTCTTCAATTCAAACCTTAATATATCAACTACTGTCAAAAAGCAAAAAGTGTCATACTTTCTGACTTGATTTGACAAGAAAACACTCTCCAAAGTTGGAGAACAGGCTAGTAAGTATCAGCTATCAGAAATGAGAAGACCTGCACATAGTTTAGGCTGACTTCCCAGCAGATTTTTATTTATGTATTTAAACATGATTTGACTCCAGGATGGCCCTGACCATATTACATATGGCTCAAACCAAGCAAGTCAAAATGCATGGCTGATATTATGTTTTCTTCTTCCAAATTCAGCTATTTTATGTTTTACAAAGCAAGTAGGAAAAATTATGGAAAAAAAGCGTCAGATATGAGAAAAATGAAAAACAATTCTATTAATAGCAACCTTAACAAAACAAAACAACCCCACTACGCTGCCGTTTAAATAGTATGAAAGAACACACATTATAAGGCTACAAAGCAGATCTAGTTTCCTAACGAATTTTGGTATGGTTAGAGACGTCAGGTTATTCTAATCACCCCGGTACAGAAATATACCAAGTCCAACACTGCAACTGCTCGAGGCGTGAAACTCACAGCTAAGTTTGCAGAAATTTAATTTGTGGAGCAGCTGCAGAATCCAGCGCTACTAGTTTGGCAGAGCTAAGACAACCTCTACAACGCAGGAAAAGCCTGAAATGCTGCTTTTACTGACGCTGGGAAAGTATCAACCCTGACTAAAAATGTACTCCACCCCTGTTAAAGGCAACAAATTGATTCGAGCTCAATTCTTGGCAATCATTACATTTCTACCTAAACAAGCCTGACTTTGACACACTTGGTTGATCACCTAGGAAAAGCCTAAGGCTATGAAGTTGCTGCATGAAGTCATTTTCTCCTCCATACATCTGTCTTATTTCCAAGGCCGAAATGAAACTTCAGCAAGTTCCTGGTGCTCAAAGCTGTTAAGAACACCACACAAAATGTGTAGAGAAGCAGAGCTTAGCTAGCTAAGCACTCTGGAACAGTTGCATGCCCCTGTTCATGATTAAAACCATTTCATTCGAAATGAATAGTGACTTTTTCTTCCTCTTCAAGAACTGTTGGAGAAGTAGTCAATACAATTAGGTAATGCTTATGACAGGCTGTTTTTCCTGGCTAAACAAGGACATTAGCTCACAAAAGTAAAAATGTGCATTTCAACTGAGAACAGTAGGATCTTGCAGAGTACTTCTTTTACCTTTGGAAAGCATTGCGCTATGCAATTCTGGAAGGGAGAAGAACTAACACACCTTAAACAAAAGGAACAAATTTTAATCTTTTACTAAATTTAACAAAAAGTTTTTTCTATTTCTTCATAGCATTCACCAATGACAAATGCATTTCTCTGATGCTTTGTTGCTAAAGCCTTTTGTTTCTTTCTTCTGGTGCTTCAACCATATCAGCACTGTTCCAGTCAAATCCTTTAATTCTTTCCAGAGAATCTTCAGCCTTGGATTTCATTGCAGCTCTGTCCACACCATTCTTCCCCTCAACCCTTTCCCCAGGACAGCCCTCTTTAAAAGAGCTCCTCCTTCCTCTCACATTTGTTTTTCATTATTCTCCTACTTCTACATTTTATTCCAAACACCCAGCAGTCTCAAGAAATTCATGAGTAGAAGCACATCTCCTTCTTACTCACTACTTTTATCTGCATCTTGCCTACCAGTTCCTGCTGCCTCTCATCTTCACCACTGGTTGCCCGAAAGGGACCAAAAGAACAACTTCAGCACTCAAATTCTATCAAAAATAATGGGAGTTTTGCACAGATGCTTTGCAAGATCCTTTTCAAAGCAAGGAAATTTTCTTTATCTACAAATCTAAAATAACCATGTAGATCTGCTGAGTAGCCAAAATACATAGAAATTCTTTTAAATTATACTGATGGAAAGTGGTAGTCACACGCCTTGAAGGGACTTAATTTTGTCAAGGAAAATAGTAAGGAAAAACGTTGTCTTGGGGGAAGAGGAGGGGAGATGTTATTGAGGAAAATGCAATTTTATGGCATTATTGCACTCTGTAGAAACCTAATCTGAATATTGATGAAGAGATTTTGGTCCAACTTGAGCAAATCTGATATTCCCTCATTAACCCAGTAAAATGCGTAAAGCTACTTACCTGAATCATCAGCTAATCTGCTGATTCTCTCCAACACAGCAATGCAATCTCTCTCATCATCACTGACTTCCTTCAAAGTGTCCAGCAAGCTTCGAGCCACCATTTGCCTAGTTTACAAGAAAAAAAATATATATATATATAGAATTATTTGTGCCCAGAAACACAGCCAAATCAAAAAGTTGTGCACATTTCTTAAACAATAAAATTCTGCGTAAGTTCACTTTTAATTCAGTAAGTTTAGTTAGCCCTGCTTTGGGAATTATCAATTCCGATATTCAGCATAACCCTGAAGAACTGTTTACTTTAAATGTAACATTAAAAAAAATCTCTCTTCAGCTTACAAGAGTAAGAGAAACCAGCCACAACTTTAAGCAATGGGAAACCATCTGCCAAGTGAGCAAAGAGGAGCGTGGGAAGTTAGGAGCCAGTGTCAGCCTTCCATCCTCACCTCCGAATTCCCTCACTTGATTCATACAAAGCATGACAACACCACCATTGTCAGAACAGTTTCAGTCGTAATTACGAACTTATTTTTATAACTAAAGTGTGAAAACTTTAAGCTGAAGATTTCCATACCAGTGATGACATTTAAAGGCTGAGCTTCATTCAAATGATAGAGCGAGCAGTGGGCACATCCTGTGCTAATAAAAAGAACACACACGCAAGCCCACATGCACCTGGGACACAGGTTAAGCAAAGCAGCAAATGAAATATTAGGGAAACAGGAAAAGAGTCAGAATCACCTCAGTTGCTATTACTTCATGAGGATTTTTTCTAAGGGTTAACTTCTCAGTGACAAGATGCAGTCAAATGTGGTTTTTTCCTCCCCTACCAGTCCGTTGTAGCCTATGTTACAAAGTCCTAGGCATCAGTCAGAGAGCTCCAAACCCTAAGTTTTTAACCAAAGCAGCTGACCGTGTAGCGAGCAACCCTTCCCAATAACAGCCTGTCATGACATATGGCCATCTTGACTCTGTTCTTCCCCCTTTGGGGCAATGTGGCTGGAGAACATCAGCTCAGAGAGCTAGCAGGATAATCCCAACAGCAGAATGGGCCAAGGAGCCCTGCCCAACGTGCTGCTACCTCCTGCACTGCCCCTGAGCAGTTTATCAAAATGCTAAAGCAGCAGCAGGGGTCAAGTGCCAGATATTTCCAGGACTGACTGACAGAACCACTGTTAGGGTGCAGCCTGGATATAAGGACTGTTGACAAACAGCAGTGCTGTAAACAAGGACGGAAACATAAATAAACGTGGTCGTGTTCACAACAAGTGGTGGCTGTGAGCGGTTGCCACAAGCTGGTAACAAACAGATGGTTGGATTCTTAGCTTACAAGGGGAGCCTGAGAACTTCACAGTCCTACGCCATCGGAGAAACGCAGTAGGCTTTCATGAATTCCCCACGTCAAGTAAATATTTAAGTTTTCTCAAGCTGAAAAATCAGTAATTTAAAGTGTTTGACACTGGCCACTTGCAGAACTCTTTTAAATTAAACTGTTTTGACACACAGATGAACAAAATCCTCTAAACCAAACAAGCTCAAAAAACGCTCTTTGCCTTTAACAGATTTCCTTTTCCTCGCTCTTCAACATGGTAAAAGCGCAATGTCTCTAGGCAGGGATCTTGATTTTCAGTCGCGAGCTCAGCTATCAAAATCCTAATGGAGGGAAACAGACTAACCTAGAAGCAGGGTTGGCTTGGTCTTTTAAAGGGCTGGACAGCTCTGAAAAGAGAAGAGGAACATATGAAGCGTATTTCATGCACCAGCCTGCCTGGATGCCTGTCTCTCCTACACATTACGCATAACCTTGAAAAGCAAAAGAGACGTGACAGCCGATCCACCGGGTTGGGATTTTCAGCCTACTGATGTAGACACAGGAACAGTGACTGGAGGGCGGACAGATGCCACATGTAGCTGTAAGAGATGGTGGTCAGCAACTCCTGGCACAATCGAACAAAAACACACACCCCAGACACTGTTCCCAGCTGGGCTTGGAGACAGAACTGAGTTTTAGAGCAACATGCTTCCAAATCAAGCATCCTGTTGATAACCTTTTACCCTGGTGACACAGAAGAGGTATAAATTGTGTTGAATAAACCACCCTGTACACTGAAGGCCACAAACCTTCTGCTAAAGAAGAGATGAAAACACAAAACTTAACCTGAAATAGAAATGACTTCTTGTTAAATCCACTCAAAGAGACAATCAACTTTTCTCATGTACTGAAGGTAGAAGATATTGCGATACTTCTCTCCTTTGCTCGTACAGGAATCAATGCATTTACTTTTGCTTTTAGCAGATTCTGCTAAAAAGCATTACAAGAGAAGGCAACAGGGCAAGTTAGGCTTATTTGTAGAAAACACAGCTTGGTATAAGCAGCCTCTAATGACAGGGTAATCTCTACCTCCATCTGCCCAGTGCTCTGGGAGACGATGTTCACTCAGGTCCCCTAAAACATCAGGGGCTCTTAGTTCTGCCACCACCCCCAACAATCTGTCCAAATTCTCCAGGTGCTTTCAAAGCACAAACAGGGGAGACAGAGCTAAATCTACCTCACATTTGCCACAAGCTGGAGAGTAGAGAGTAAGGAAAGGGCCCCAGTGCCCGAGCAGCCTAATCCTTCTGCTCATGCAAACACTGGTGGGCTAGCTACAAAAAGCTTACAGCAGAATGAACTATTCATGGATAGTAGCATAGCACATGCCTGCCAACAGCTGCCAGGTGAGCGTTGGTGAAATTGTAACAGAGCTCTGAAGGATGACTTGTCTGAGCTAGACATGGATATGAAAACAAAAGTAAGTGAACAGGCTCAATGCTCAAGAGAAGCAAGATAATTTGTGAAGTTCAACTTTACCTGTTCAAGGTTTTTTTGTTGTTGTTGTTCGTTGTTGTTGTTGTTTTTAAATCAGCATGCACAAGGAGAGCTCAAAAAACACTAGAAAAACCGATGGACTTGCACTTAGGATATTCATAGGCTCTACTTCACCGTGACTAGCAGAAGAAAATGTGGATAGATTACAAACTCCCTGCCTTTATTTACGACCACTTGCATGGCACAGACATTTCAAAAACTGCGCACAGGGACATAATTGGGATATACAGTGATACAGTCCAAGAAGAGCTATAAATACCTTTGCATGGCTCATTCAAACCCCTTTTATACACTGCCCTTATTTGGAATCAGTACTGGGACTGATGTAATTGCTGTGTACCAATCATTATTAGCCCCTTACTAAATTTACACCATGAAAATTTAAGTTACAGAGTTCATCTGCATGAAGGGGTGCATTTAGCCAGCAAGAATTCCTTACCAACCTTACCAAAAAAATAAAAGACAGAAAGAGTGAGAGAAGAAGAAAAATATTTCTTTGCCTGTTTTCAGACAAGTTCTAAGCTAAGAATTGAGGACCTCTTATATTTACATGAGTATCTGTGGTAGTAGCTTAGCATGACACTTTTTTCCCAGAACTATCTCAGAAGTTATTCTGAATCAAATGCCAATTTCAAAATGAACATCTTTACACCTTTCTTAAGGAGAAAGGCTAAATGCACAGAGGTACATGCTCCCTTTGTTATTATAAATATCAGGAGTAATGAAGACTACTTTTAGCGTTTAGGGAAAATTATGACGTGTAATAGTTTTGCTTGTATAACTTTAATGTACACTTCTAAGCTAAATTTGAGTAATTTTAATTTGGTATGTATGTATCTGCAATTCTGTGTTTTGGGGGTTGTTTCATTTTTACTACATTTTATTTTGTGACATACAGTGGGATCAGAAGGACTGAAACATCAGTACGCAGGGAAGAGATGGTAGAAATTATAAAAAATAACCTGATTTATCCTAAATGACAAGTTCCTTGAGAAACATCCTAGTCAGAATGAATGGCACTTGAAAACTTATGCAAAAGCCATGCATTTCCTTATTGTCAGTACTCACCAAATAAACAGAAAACAGAAAGGTTACACCAGGCTAGGCTGCACAGACAGAGGGAAAGGGAGTGTGGTGAGGAAAAAGAGATGGGGTAGCTTTGGATAACCAAACTCTGAATCAGCTTGTTGGCTATAATCTGATCTAAACGAAAATAAGGCAAGGTAATTTCTGAAACTCATGGAAGGTCTTGATAGTGTTTCTCAACAATCAACATTTCTTAAGGCCCTGAGACACTGATTTCTAAAAATTCATCCTTACCCTTAATTCTTTGGGAAGAAATGGACTTCTCAGTTCCTGAAAAGCCTCACTCCACAGTAGAGCATATATTCTACAAATTTCGAGATTGGCTCCAGAATCACAGAAATGTCAAAGCAAACTGGATACTGTGCTGCTGGAGTCAGGAATCAAAAAGCCACGTTAAAGTCCATCTGGAGTCCAGAAAGTAGGAAGACTACTTTCCACAGGCTATATCAAAAATAATATACCTGTGCCATGAAGGCAAAAAGAGACAAATCACCCAGACTGCTTTAGGGCAGATCCTCACCTATACTGTAGACAGCAGAAGTGCTACTGATAAACTGTACATGAGCAAGCACACCTACGCATAATCCCTCTTTGAGATCTAATATATCTTCAGTTACCACTGAGTGCTGCTCTACCACTATTTTGAAATTAAACTATTTTTTGAAATTAAACTACTAATAAAAGGAGAAAAAAAAAAAAGACCTAGTATTTCAAAAAATATCAGGTATTAATAGAATTGGTAAAAAAGCAGACAACCGGAAATCATCCTAAAACATCCTGAAGTCACTATCACCAGTTCTGGGACCTAAATGAGCCTCATCCAAAGAAGAGGATGTCTACAGAGAAGAGACGGGTAGAGCATTTCCAGACCTCCCTATTCAGTCACAAGGTGCATTCTTCTAATGGATGGATGGATGAGGTTTTCTCACAGCTGAGAAAGTCTGGCCAGTAGGTAGGCTCTGCTGGAACTCCTACACTGGTACACAAGAGGACTCTTCTGCAACTTCTTAAGTACTATTTTCTAAGGGAAAAGTGAAGAAGTACTTCAGAAAACAGAGCACTGTGGCAAGAAGGTAACTTTAAATATCCTCACTGATAGCCCGGGCTGGTCGTACTGATGAATGGAAGTCTGCCACCAAGATCCACTTTGGTTTGAAGAATGTACCGGGTCTGGCTGGGATGTTAACTTCCACTGCAGCAGCCCATACGCCACAGAGAGAAAGGGCAACAGCAATTCCTCAGCAAGTAAGCTGATCAAAAGGAATGGGTCTGTTGTTCAGGTACTATCTTGCCATTCAGATAGACCTGCTAATGACTGTTGTGCACTTTGAGCCTTCTTAATGATGAGCAGAAACAAGTTAATGACAATAAAGCTTCAGAAAACCCGTACAAAGAGTGAGGATGCAGACCACAATATGCTAAAAATTATTACAGCAACCACTCCTGCCATTTGGAAAGCTGGTAAAGGATTCCCTAACCTAGCTTATATTCCTTTTCCAGTTCATCCCACCAGGAGCTAAATATATTTAAATAAAGAGGCAATTCCTCTTTACAAATTCAAGTCTTATCTGCTAATAATTCTTAGTATCCAGACAGATCAATTTCCATTTCAGAGGAACTACCTTTGACCTTCAGAAACCAACTAAGAAATTGCAAGTGCTCCAGGAATCCACCCAAAGACTAGGCTTCTGTAGTAATCAGTAAAAATAATTTCAATTTATTCAATATAATCATCACCGTAAATGTGATACAGAAGCAGATGACGAACCAGATAGAAAATGGAAATAAAAACAATGCAAAAAGAAAAAAATACTTTAAAATGACATGTAAAGATATATTTTTCTGTATATAAACTCATCCATTTAATTAAAGAAAAAACCTTATTCAAATTTACTTAGGCTCAATGATTGAGTTTCAAGGGTTTGGGAATCTACTATTTGAAGCCTGAACACAAATGTAGGTTCAAGGTCACAGGAACTTAGTTTTATTAACTTAATCATAATATAAGTGAATCTGAACATAAAGTAATTGGATGTGATTACACCATTTCAATAAGACAGAAACTAATTTATAATTAAGCTGTTTATTCCAATCTTCTGCCTATGAAATGCTCCAATTCACCTCAGTGAGCAAAAATCTCTCCCATATTTCCTGACTGATGCTAAGTCATCATAACCTGTCTGTAATACTTCACTCATTCAAGTTGAACTGCTACTTAGTCTTATCACTAATGACTACCATATGCTATTTCCTATATTTTCTTATGCTACATAACACACCTAGGCCTAACAAAGACAGCTAGGATTAAGCAAGACACTTATAACAAAACAAAAAACAGAGAAAATTACAGTTTCTCCACCCACTTTCCCCTCCAGAAAGACAGAGGTAAGCACAGGATGCATAAAGGTGGGCAGCAGCATCGAAAGACTTCAAGTTTTTGCATGCCCCACATCCCAGTAAAACATTAGGACTCCTATTCTTGATGAAAACTCAAGTTTCACATAACTTGAATTTCCAAGTTCATTCTCCACTCTACAGGCTTTTATTAGGTGACTGTCACAATGAAATACCTATAAATCTAAAAGCTGTCTCCTCGTCCCTCCCTCCCCACAAAATTTGAACAAACAACACCCACCCTGCTGGGTGGCAAGTTACTGACTTCACCTCAAATTCTAAAATGCTACAAACTTTGAATTTCAGGAAAACAAACAAAAACTTTAAAATTGGTCATTTCAGAACTAATTTATACAGACAGATTTCTGCAGGCTGTAAGAGAAACCGTAATACACTTCTTAGCTTCAGTTAAGTAAGAAGGAAAATAAACCAACCTTCCAAACTGGGATATGTTCATGTATGCAGTACGGAATTTTAAGCATATTTCACATGACTGAAGCATGTGGCTAAATCATACAGAAGGGACCACGAACAACAAAAATTGAGAGGCTAGTCCACAGGGTGGTTGATCACAGATTTATCTTCCATATGCTACTAAATCAGAGAATTCAACGTAAAAGCAAGCAGGTTTTATTAAAAGATGTATTTGGAGACCAAACAAAACTATATTAAAATAAAACACCACAAAAAGTAGTTTTACACATTTCTGTGATCTGTTTACAGTTACAATTAAATGTTGGGTTTGAATTTCTTCCTCCAGTGGAAGTGTGTGTGGGCGCAGGCCTGTCAAGTATTCTACAATACCTGTGCTTTTAAGTGAAGCGATTAGCTCAGTGGCATTACCGAAATAAAAGTGGGTAAATGCAGACTACAACATTAACGGGTAAGTTAACGTTAACGGGTAAGTTAACTACAATATTAATGGGTAAGTTTCTGTTATGAAGAACATTTTGCTAGCTGTAAGTAGAGGAAGCATCAGCAAACAAAAGGAGGAGTGGAAAGTGAAGAATTCTTAAATATATATATATATTTTTTTAATAATTATTTGTATTTCATGCAAAATAACTTGTCAGATTTGAATCAGATTAATAGTTTGCACACTGTTAGGCAGACATTTAAAAAGCATACCTGTTGAATATGTTCTCACTTGCAGCGTACTTGTCCAGTCTTCCCAAAGGTGTCAACATTTCATCTTG
This sequence comes from Aythya marila, assembly GCF_965140915.1. Lineage (NCBI taxonomy): Eukaryota > Metazoa > Chordata > Aves > Anseriformes > Anatidae > Aythya > Aythya marila. The sequence continues at coordinate 103,678,512 of NC_139043.1, read as the reverse complement.
TGAGACAAAGTCCAGGGCTGAAGGTATAATAATCACATCAGACTCTGAGCTGTAGTCATCCACACCAACTATCAGAGACATCAGAAATACTCCTTATAATCACAGTAGTTTAACACTAAAATGATGTCTGTTGTTGGGCTGAAATACACAAGTCTAGGCAAGGCTCTGATGACAATATATTTACTAGCTGCACTAAATCATTTCCCCCACCTTTCCCCGGCCCCCAGGAAGCCTTTCCTATACAAAAGTCATTTACTCAAAATTCATTTAATCCAGTTTTTAGGTATTGTCTCTAAATTCCCAACCATGACATTTCACTAAACACATGAGGCTCATGCTATTTTAATCTGACATTTATACTATATATATATATATATATATATATGTATACAGAATCAGGCAAGTGACTTTTAGCTAATTCTAAAATCAGCTTTTTGAACATACACAGACTAAAATCATAGGTGCAATTAGTCCAGAGGTAACGCAACATCTAGCACAACAAAAAATTTTTTTTTTTTTTTTAAATTAAGCATGTTAAAAAGTTCAGGCGCATTGCTGTTATCTGACTACCAAATAAAAACCAGGTACAGTTCACCTACTGCACAATTGCTAACCAGCTTGTGAAAAGACAACTTCACATGAACAGAAACCACAACGAACTGGAAAAGGGGTCCAGCCCTGCTCTGCAAAGCTGCTTGAAGTCTTAGGACTTGAACTACCACCTTTTTTTAGTTTCCGTATGCCCTCTAAGCTACGCGACTCCGCAGACTGATAACAAACCCAGCCTGCAAACGCAACAACTTATTTGCAAGAACGGCAAATGCAATTGCTTATGTGCAAGGGCTATCCCAGGTCACCAGCTTCACCCCTGAAAATGCGACACTGCAGTATGCTACAACTTATTCTTTGGGCTTTTATCTGAAAAGCCATTTGAAAACTGGCAAACATAGATAGGTCAACTGATCTTGAAGTCTAATGATGATTTTTTTTAAAAAAAAGTAAAATCTGTGGAGAAAAAGATTACTCACGTCTTCCCTTCCATACAGCTATAGTATATTGATTATCAGACATGGCATCATTAACCTCAATATTCGACATCCCAAATACCTAAGCAGCTACTGATTTCTGAATGTCTTCCTCATCATATTTCAAATGCTAAAAGAATTAACAACCAAAGGTCTCTACAGGAGTAATATTTTCACACCTACACTGAATTAATAGCATCCGTTTACCAGCAAATTAATTCTCCATCTTCTCGGTAGAGAAACAGTGATATCGTTTAAGTGGTCATAAATAAATCCTATGCCTGGGTGAAGGTCCAAATTCTGCAGTTGCTGGCAGCACGTGCAAATCCTTGAGAGCAAGCAAAGAAGCGATGGGAAAAAGAGCAGGGCACAAGAGAAATCAGAAAGTGGCAAGGAAAAAAACACGCAGAAAGATCCCAAAGCAGCTGGAAGAGCAATTTTGGGAGACAAAGTAGTGCTCTCGGATATGCCCAAGGTAGAGGGGAACACACCGCGGGGGAAGGAGGAGGAGGAAGGCTTGAAGAAAGGTCAGTTGCATAAAGCTGTTGCAGCAGGAAGGGCAAGCACTTAGCAACCCGGGGTTTACACAACTGTTTGAACTTGTTTGCCCAGACCTTAGGGGACCGAGGCACAAGGGTTCGGGTTTGTGGGTTTATTTTGTTTTCTGGGTGTTGCTGGGTTTGTTTTGGTTGGTTGGTTTCTCTCCTCTCCTCCTCGAGACCCAGTTTTATTTTCTCAGGAAAAGGTGAGGGAAGGTAAAAACATACAAAGCAAGTTCGGATTAGGTAAGTTAACAAGAAGCAGGTTACAGCCTTTCACAGAACCAAATTCAACCCACGAATTCAACCGAAACCAGAGGTTTTCCTGTGTTAGTACGTACGCCAAGACACCTCTGCACACACACCTTTCTCACACCGACTTGTCTTACTGCTGTAGGAGAGGTCCTGCTTTCACAGGGCTGATATAAGACATGCTTCTGAAGCTGTGAACTCATTCTGCAGCACCCATACATGAATTAAGTTAGATGCACAGTCCTCATCCCAAGAAATGAGCTGCACTATTTATTTTTAATCACTACAGTCATTACCTTCACTAGCTGGCTAATCCACTGCACTCACGTTGATTTCTAAACTCCAAAAATAATCAACTGGTGGGGACAATATCACTCAAATATTCAAGTGAAATTAATTTTGTAACAGGATCTTACATTCCTAGATTAAAGTCTGTAGATCTGCCTCTGCTACTGATAGTGAGCAGCACTACTCAGCCCCAGCACCTCAGCTTTTAGCCGGAGAGCTCGTTCAAATGGCAGCATCCTGGTAAAAGCAACACCAACACCAACAGGGCAGAGAAGGGAACCCCTAGGAAATTAGGGGTTTCTATAAAAACATCCTCTCCCATTAACTCGAAGTCGCTAGTGGTGGTGGGGTGAGGAACACTCACCAGCCAACAGCATGAAAAGCAATCGCAGTGCCACTACTTTCTGTCCACACGAGCCAAGCAGTGCAAAATTAATAGATGCATTCATTTATCTAGATGCCCTGGGTTTGTACTTCGGAGTTTGCAAACTTCGCCATTCTGGAAATTCTCCATTCTTCAAAACTCTACGCTACCACCGTGAAACACAAGGCAGTACAAAGTAACAAGAGAAGCACTGAATTTTGTTTTAGTATCTGGCTGTCACTGACATGTGTGACACAAGCCACGTAATTCCCCTCTCTGCCTTTGTTTTCCTGCCCCATCATTTGTTTGACTCTTTTGTGCAAGTTTTTCAGGCCTGTCTCTGTCTTGCACCTGGTCCACACCACACTAAGAATATATAAAGACACACACCTGCCTTAAGTTCTCCGTTTTATGGCAGAGATACAACAATTATTTGCCCCAGTTATTAACTAACACTACAAAGCCATCTTGCTGAGACAGACTGCGCTTAGTCAACCAGTGACAAGTTTGGCTGAGAAGTTACGTGCAACACAGCGAAGTCCATTTACAGCTCAGCCCCCTATAAAACTGTTGCCTGCAGGCCAATTTTCAAGGGAGCTTATTTTTCTACTCTAAGTCTCATCTTCCTAAGATCGTTCACAAAGGTCTTGTTCATGTCATGTCTTCACAGGCAGGCACAAAAGATCACGTTTGAAAAAATAATCACTGCTTTTTTTTGCATTTAATAATACACGAATGACTTTCTACCACGGACTGTTCAGTACCAAGGTCATGTATATTCTTCTGCATCTGCTATGGGCTCCATGGCACGAACACAGCCTCCTTCATTTGGGCACAGAAAGTCAGCAATGAGCAGAGAGGCATTCTGAATAGGAGCAGTTCTTTATTTCTCTGAGCTGAGCAATGAAATAGATATCACAAACGGTGTGTGTAATGCCAAGTTCCACCACCTCACCTGCCTGATACTACTCACTGCTGATCGCAGAACGCAGGAGCTGCCTTGTCCATGAGATACTACAGCAGAAAAGCAGACAGTAGATTTCGGAGGCTGAAAATGCAAATAAGGTGCCACAAGTTTACCCTGATTTTGTAAACACTGTAAGAGAGAAATACAAGTTTGAACAGCGAGTGATTACACTTGGCAAAATACAAGACAAGTGAGTGGAAGTATAAAAAGGATGTGCAGGTGGTAACTGGAGATTTCTGTCTGGCCACCTATTAGTAGAAATAAGAACCACACTTCCCCTTTTCTGTCTCTCACCCCAACTCTGCTGTGAAGCACAAAGCGTTATCCCCACTTCAGCTCCTGCCCCGTTTGTGTTAAATCTCACCTGTACGCACACACCCCCCCGTCTGCACTCCAGGCTCGGTGGTGGGAGAGAAAGGGGAGAGAGGCAGAAGCAAGGAAGACGAGGGGGAAGCGCAAAGCAGCTCTCATCCCAAGTTGCCGTGCTACCAGCAAGGCTTCCCACATCAGTACTTTCATAGTAAAGGCTGCGAACAGCTTGACGCACAGATCAAACCCGTTAAAATCAGACCTGACTGCAGGCTTCAGGAGGGGAGCATTTAGCAGATGAAAGAAAGATGCAGGAATCCAAATCAGCAGCTGTTTGCACACAGAACCCGTGCACAGCAAATACAAAGGAGCCACTAAGACATAACAGACTAAGGGAATATTTTCGTCTAGCAAAAGCCTTCAAAAATAAAAAAAGACAGTTATCAGGTACGCCAAAGGAGTTGCCTTTCTCGTCAAACAGAAGAGAAAATGAGGGGTGATACAAAATCCTTTAAAAGCACCAAGGACAGGTGCAGCTACAAACAGGTTTGTCTCTTCAAGGCGCACGCAGACAGCACTGCAAATCCTGATCTGCTCCAACTGAAGGAAAGACAGCTCCGTCTCTTCTTGCCCACTACTCCTTACGCAGCACAGTAGCAAAATGGACCTTCTACCGGTTAACGGCCAGACCTGCAACAAGAGCTGGTCCGCAGGAAACTGAAACAAAGAGGACATCCAAGCTACCAGCTAAAACAATCAGCAGTTTATATTTCGTCCACCAGTTTCCTGCAGGGAACACGTCACACCCATCCCCATGGTATCCGTGTCCCTTGCTGTTTGCACTGCCTGCAATTAAGGCTCCTGGAAGGAGGCTGGAGCAAAGTCAAAGACAGTGCAAGCAGGAACTTACTCTAAGGCACTTTTTTTCCTCCGCTCCGAGTGCCTTACAGTCAAAGGTATCCGCCCTCTGAACGTGTCCCGCTGCTGCTTCTGGGGTTTTTGATCGTCTGCACGACTATTTGAGTCTTGTGGCGTTGTGGAAAGAAGCCCCCTTCCACCAAGATGCTCTGCCTGGTCCTATAGGATGCCCACATTGACTGTGCCTGGAGCCACACTCACGTTCTGCCCCTAGCTGGGCAGCTGTTACACACGAAACCATCGAGCTCGAACTGTGTTTTAAGCTTGGACAGGAGAGCATTCCAAAGCAAGCAGCTGAAGCTCAAATGCTGAAGCTTAAAGGCTTGTGCTAGCTCTGCCATGACGTGACACTGCGTTATAGCACATCAGCTACAAACCCAAGTGCTCCACTCGGCTCAAGCACTGCTCCTCTGTGCAGTTACGTTGCTGGTTCGAGCACAGTATCTCAAACGTGCTTACTTGGGCCAAAAGCAGCAAAGTCCACATCCACAGTCCGTAAAATGCAACTCTGCAGCATCAACCACTTGAACTTCCTAGCTGTCCTTCTCCTCTCTCCACTTAAATGCTCTGCAGACTTTTATTTTTTGACAGAATTCAAGACAGGCACTGGGATAAGCCTGAGTGTTTCCTGAGCACTCACAGGAGGAAATTCTTTCTGCGACTCCTCACACTCCTCTTGTTTCTGCAGCTCCTCACACTTTTCCTGTTTGTGCCCAAAGTGTAAAGTTGGTCAAGGGGAAAAGATGAAGTAGCACTGAACATGTTGGACTCACAGAAAAAGTAAGAACAACCATGGATGTTAAATTCAACGTTATCAGAAGCCGTTTCCTCTAATAACACACACACACAAGCAAACACACATGAAGTATCCCCACGGATACATCAAGCTATTTGTCCTGCAGGCCGGAGAGGAAGGAAAAGGTGGTCTCGCTTACATTCAAAGATTTGGGAGCTATTTAGGCACCATGGCAACAAGGAAAAAAAAAAATACCTAAGCAGGCTTGTTTATTAGAGAAAAACATTCCAACAGGCTGCATTAGGGTTCCTACAGAACAACATTTTCTTTTCTTCATATTTCTAGCTATTATGAAAATTGTATCCTGGAACAGCACATTTTTTGTGCTATTTACCTTTCATTTTCCTTTGCCTTCAAGATAGTAGGAAAAACCAAACAAACCATGCTTTCAACTCTTAGTGCAGTTGTCCTGAAAGCCATGCTGATTTTTCTCCTGCTATACCTTCCAAAGCAGGCAGAGATGCCCTGCTGTCCTCCCTGGTTCCTTCAGGAGAAGCTGTTCCTGGCTCAGCCTTCTGAAAACAGAATTGTTACTCCAGCTCTCGCAGCAGAGGCTGCCGTTTCAGCCAGCTCAGCTCCTGCCCAAGCCACCTCTTGCAGCAGCTGCTCTTCGAATGAAAACTTTCTGCCCATACAGCGGGAGAGTCTCAGCAGCAAAAGCCACACAGAGGAAAGAGGCATTTCATCTTCAACACGCTGCAGTCGGCCACCTCCACAACAGGTCAGCAGAACAAACTGCACGAACGCCGAGGTTTCACGTTATCTTAAGGTTTTGGTAACTTTCATCTCTGTCCTGACTCTCTCCCCTCCTTCCCCTTTTTCTCCAAGTGGGAGAGGAAGGGAAGAGGCGGAGAATACCTGTAGCCCTAGGAGAAAATCAAAAGGAAAAAAAAAAAAAAAAAAAAAAAACAGGAGCTGGCAACCTTGACCGAGGATTTCTGCCAGAGCCAGGAACATAAAAGGTGGCTGGTGAAAAACGTATTTCCACATCAAAAGTGATGCTACTGACCTTGGGAAGCTGAAAGCCTGGAAAATTACCTCTCCTTCAATCTTCTGCTAGGGGTAATGGAGAAAACGTGCAGCTGCACGAGGAAGGTTCATTAGCCTGTATCAATTCAAGCACAACCCTTTCCTCAAATCATCAGCTCCTCTCTAGGATCCTAAGAGGTTTCTCAAGAAAGAGAGACTACCTATTACCCACCTGAGACCCCCACAACTCTAATTCCATAGGGACACAGCCAAGCACCTGAGTCTCCCAGTTTCTGTGAGGGTCAGTTAAAAGACAAAGAAATGAACTGAGGAGTCAGGAGAATTAAAGCATGACCTCCGGGGAAAAAGAGACTGAACAAGTACGCTTCATTAGTGTTGAAAACTGATTATTAGATTCCCAATTGACCAGAACCTCAGTCACGCCAGAGAATTGATCCCGAGCACTACAGCATGTCTGCCATTAATTGCTGTTAATTTTTGCAGTGCAGAGATTACGGGTGGCATGCTACTGAAACGCCAGCCCACTAACTCCAAATATCTTGGTGCTCCTTCACCAGAGCTGTCTCTGACGAGACCAAGAGGCCAGTATGGCAGCACAGCATTTGACCATCACATTGGTACCGTGTACGGCTGTGAGAAAGCAAAGGTGAATTTTAACATAGCACGGTGTCTCAGTACACAATACTCAATTCACTGCAAGGGAACAAGAGCTAAAACACGGTGTCAAACTGTGATTTGACACCACAGGGAAAGGCAGACCTATTTAATTGGAAAAAAAAATATCTTTTGACTTTAAGTATTGCCGAAAAAAATAAAAAATGCTATTGAAATTAAATACTTCACATGGAAATAAGCTCCTGTTTGGGAAGATACTTCTGCATGACCCGAAGTCTAATAGAATAATTTAATTAAAAGCATTCAACCAACACAAACTCACTGCTAATGCCAGATGATTTGCTGATTACCTGGAACATGAAAACGCCAGTGATAAACCAGCTTTTGACATCTGCAGATGCACAAAGAGCATTTTCTTCAGCTCAGCTAAATAACTGGTTCATTCATTCACTGGGAGAAAAGGCTAAAAAGACCTGCCCTCCTTTTCCAATCACTGAAAAAAGAACTAGATACCAAAAGCAGAGATCTACTAGATTAAAGTTACTGGACCCTTTTTTAAAAAAAAAAATCTTTAGGACTGCTCTATCCACCAGTAAAATCCAATTAGTTTTTACAGTTAATGAAGCTAGTGTTAAAATTTAACAAAAAGATACCATCTTAATGCTAAAGTCTAATAGTAAGGAAAACAAGTTTATATATACGCACACATATATATATTTAGCTATAAAGCCTTGTTTAAAAGTTATAGCCTGTCTAAATTACATTTTAAAATATCAGTCCCTTTATTTTTAAATCACGTGGACACTATCTGTACAGATAACGCTAACTATCACTGTTTGCCAACATGACAAATGGTCAAGCTTCAGCATCTGGATGTTAGGCTCCTAAATCACCCAAGCACGCATGTAAGACTTGTGATTGTCAAAAGTCCAAAAGCTGTATGTAAACGTAGCTGTCAGTTATCAGTGAGAATGAACTTTTTCCAAAAAAAAAAAAAAAAAAAAGGCAAAATAGTAAAACCAGTTATTAAAGTTATTAAATCAGAATCTCTCCCCTCCCTCGATTTAAATCACAATTAAAATCCTGAATGAAATCGAGCTATCCTGTTTCACAACCTGAATCCTGGTTACAGATAGCTCTCTTTTTCAGAGCACGCAGCCTGCACACATCGATGAGCAGACTGAAAGGAGCAAGCATCACGGTACGTTTGATTGCATCTAGCTGGACTGATCAGTTCAATCTTCAGAAGCATCCATGGGGAAGGGAGGGAGGTAGAATACATCTGGGAGGAATCATAAAGGCTTTTTTTGTTTATCAGCAAAAATAAGTAATTCTACACTCCTCTTGTTTACTTTTCTATCATTGGTCGTGGTTATTTTCTTTCCTGATCTCCACTTAGCTTGCTACACTTCCTATTTTGAATGCCCCAAACAGGTATTTGAACAAAAGCCAAATTTCCAGACGTCTCTGCACGTACGGTACAAGATTTCCAATGGAAAATCAAAACTGATAGTTCAAGTAGTGTAACTGCCCAGCTGAAACTGAGCTGCTATCTCATTCTGCATAGTGGCCAGATGGGATGGGGAATCTTCTTGCAGGCTTCCACTCTGAGTTTTCACCCTCTTACCATTATGGATTTATTTTCCCTCCTTTTTTTTTTTTACCTTCATGGATATCACGCTAGGATTTCTGTTAGGCTCACCTCCACACAGACAAAATGCAACCAAATGTTACCAACTGGGCGGGGGCAGGACACGATGACGACTATAGTTAAGAGCAAAGCTGCTTTTCACAGTAAGAACTTACATTTAGGAAGTAAATTTCTTTTATAACCTTCTGTACATCCTGCTAGAATACATCCACTGAGGTTTTTTGTTTTAATCTTCAAACTCTCAAACAAGGAAAAGCCACTGGCTGACCACGGGAGAAACAGGATCTCTTTAATTACTATCATAGCCTTTAACATCAGGAGCTACCTGGACAGACACAAAGTATCAGCTGGAATTCAAGCACTGAAATACCATTTGTCAAGCTCTGCAACTACTTCAAGGAATCATCTGGGTAATGTCCTGTCAGGTGTGAAGCACGCATTCACCTGAAAAATAAAAATCTGAGCTTTCCCGTGGTTACCAAGCAACCGAGAGCAGAAAATACGAAGCTTTCAAAATAGAAAAGCAAACCACAGCCAAAATTAATTATTTAAAAGTCAATCCAGCTGGTTTGTCAGCCGCTCTCTAAAAGCCTTTCTTATAAGAGCTCCTGTTTAATCTCTGACCTCTTAAACAAATAAACAAACGGCAATTTCTAAATAGATGCTTTCCGCATGCACCCTGAAGATCTTCCCCAACCCCAAAAGCAGATCACTACTCTCTACTGATATCTAGGAAAAAGTTACAGTGAACTTAAATATTTATCAAGCCCTCTTTAGGAAAAGGTAAACTTTCTTTTACGAGCAACCATTGAAACAGCACTGCAAAGATAAAGATAATTTATTGTTTGCTAGTCCAGGTCAATCAGCATGCAGTGAACAGGCACAAGAACCGAGGGGTGGCACAAAAGGTAGAGTGGTACAAGTTGTTCATTAAATGCCACTTTTCTGGTAAAATACTTTGTTTTACAGGCCTTAAACACCAAGACCATAAAATAGCTGTTGCCAGCTCTGAGAAGCTGTACAGATGCCTAGTTTATTACTTGTAGCACCAACTGCTTATTGTTGTTTGCTCAGCTCCGGGACTTTCTCCTACTGTTTTACAACCCGACCAATAAAAGCTATCTGTTAGTTACCTTATTGATTCCACGTCCTTATTTCCTGTAATGCTCTTACTGCATTAGAAAACGGTGACTCACCTTAGGAATTATCACCATAAAAAATACACTTTTGTGATTCAGCATCAAACCTGGACCTGCAGATGAGCTACAACTGAAGGCCCAACCTCCTGAAGCACACCAAGGCGTGGGCCTAAGTGGATCCCAGCTTCAGATGCCCAGTCCAGATCTTTACACACGTATCTAGTCTTACTTTTTGTATCACTCCTCCTGGCTTTTTCCAGTGAACGTCACGGACGTTTCGCTGTCGGTGGATACCAGATCAGTCAGAAGCACAAGGACTGAAATTACACAGTTGGCTTTTCTCAACAGTCTATCAGCTGGCCTCATCTCAGCCTTCTCACACAATTCACTTCTTTCTCCTTGTGCAGCACGTTTCATAGCAGGAGCACAGCTGCCAGAATCACACACGCGTAAAAGCTGCCAGCACTCCCAATTTTCTCACAGTTGCATTCTAGCATGCAGGAATACACCTCTCAACCAGTTTCTAACTCCTCTGCTCAGAAGAGCTGTAACCATTTGAAATATTTACAGCAAGGTCCTGTAGGGTGGGGTTCAGGTCTGGTAATGCCAGGCAAAAATTGTGGCTTTTTGTGGTATTTCTGTTTTTTTTTTTTTTTTGTTTTGAAACTGTCTTTTTAATCCCTGCAACCATGAAATGTAATCCCAGATAATGCATCACTTGCAAAAACCTTCACAAATCGCTTGAGACCTGTTGTACACGGGTACAAGATCTGGTTATTTCAAACAAGTACAAAAACCGTCCCTAGGGACGTACAGTCTCCCTGCTCTGTATCATCATTTTTTGGTAGCTCACGCCCCTCTCACAAGAGCAAAACCACATGAAATTAAGAGCCATAAAAGACATCGTGTGACTGACTTATGCCCAGACAGCGCACATTGATTCATACCGATTCCTCTCGCGTTTAAGTAAAACACTGAAATATCGAGCTATTGACTTTTATCTGCTTCCATCAAAACCTCAGTCATTTTTAATGAGGTTGCAAGTTTTTAGACTTCTCTGGCTCTTGCCTTCAGAATGCTCTCATCTGGACTGAGTCATATAGATCCCAGCATATATAATTTCTCCCTTTTTAAAGGCAAGATCATAACATTCAAACCACCACCAGGGAAACCATAGATTCAGAATCATCCCTCCGATGACTACAGTCATATCCTCCTCCAACTCCTGTCTTACAGTCACGAAAAATCATAACCTAAGTAGACGTTTCAGAAGGCACTGGCTTTTCAAAGCGTACCACTTCTGAGGAAGTCCTCCTGTAATCACAGAAAGTTTCCAAAGAGCTCTGCTCTCAGTCCGAGCAAAAGCAAACAAAAAAAAACGAAGCCTGGCAAAAAAGGCTCTCTCTTTGTGTGAGGCAACACGCAACAAAAAGCTTTCATACATCACATCCCAAAACTGAGAGAAGGAGATGTAAAACGTTCGGTTGGGCTCTGATAAGCTAAAATAACACCCCCAGAAATACAAATGAAGCCAAAAAAAAACAAAAGCAACAAAAAGAAGGGGGGGTTTCTCCCACAGCCTGGCCTCCTCGTGAGCATGCTGTGCAGCAGACACGCACCTCCAGACGGTGGCAAGGGTCTGCTCACCCGCTGTGGGCTGCCAGGCAGGATCCTACGTCAGGAGCCGCCTCAGAGAGGGCTGCTGCCTCCATTTTCGCTCCCTACCTGATGCTCGTCGTGCTGCCAACGCTGCCTGGGCGCTGGCCCCGCCGAGAGACGCCGCCTCACCTGGGTAACGTTATGCACAGCAGCACCTGGCACCTCCGAGCTCATATTTGGAGCCAGAATTGGGTCCTGTGCCTCACACAGCGCCTCACACCACCCCTCACACCGCCCCTTCTCCCACAGACATGGGGCGGGGTGGGGGGATCCCAACCCACCCCCCCACCGCCTTCCTCGCCTCGGGGCTGCCCAGGCGAGGCCATGGGCGTGCGGGGCGACCCCCACCACCACCCTGACCCCCTCTCTCCTTCCTCCTCCTCCTCCTTCATCCCTCCTCCTCCTCCTCAGCCCCTGCGGGCGCCCCCCGCCGCCCGTTACCCGCCGCCAACGGGCGCCCCACGCACCCCGGCGCTGCCGCGGGGGAGCCCTGCGGAGCCCCGCGCAGCCCCGGCCGTGCTTCATG
>NC_139043.1:103514553-103666274 GCF_965140915.1 Aythya marila | reverse complement strand
TGTGTTGTTTTTATTGCGGTGTTTGTGTCTTGTTTTTATTTATTTATTTTTTTAATACATCCTTTTTGGATATGAAGGTTTTTGACTCTGCACCGCTCAGTTTTATTTAATTTCACTCATTTCCAGAGCAAGAGCTGTACCTATGCAGGACTCTGCTGAGATACAGGACTTGAAGGTCCTAGCAGGCTTTTTAGTTTGACAACCATGAATTGATTAACAGCTAAATTTGCTGACAGAGAGCTCAACTAATACAAAGTTAAGTTTACATTCTGGGTACCTCATGTCCCTCCAGGACAGTGACAAGTTCAGTGGCAAGTTCAAGTGATGCTCTAGCCTCTCTAAACTGGGGAATCCAAACTGAGGTATGTACCAATGCAACATTAAGACTGCACCTGGACATGGCAAAGGTTACTGGCATGGATTTGCAAGCAAACCTGTTGCACCAAAGGCACAAAGGTGGCAGCTGTACTGTGTATGGTCAAAAGAAAGAGAGGTATGCATGCAGGAGAGAGTCCAGATGCCTCATTTTACTGTTAAGACCACTACCAGTGGTGATATCCCCAAATCCTTTGGCAATAGGCACCGCATGAGGGTGGTCTGTGGGCTTTTTGTTGGGCAACTGAAAGTCCTTGTCTGTATCTGATCCTTTAGGTGCTCCCAGGGGCTGTGCCAGGGAGCTGGGTCCCTGAGAGCCACCTACATACAGGATTCCTCATTCAGTATCACACACCTGGGCACAGGTTTTCCTTTAGCAGAGAGCTGTGCTACTTCTCTGAGGAGCTCCGTTTCAGGAACCATGTGTCATGCATACAGTCGGTATGGAAGGCTGAATCACTGATCAAACAGGGCAGAGTTCAGTTTGCTCTGATGTATCTTAGCTCTGTATTTCCTGGTGCTCAGAGGTCTGCGACTCGCCGACATACTGGAAGGAAAAAAGACTGGACAATCAGAAACTCTGAATCTTTTCCTCAGTTGCCTGTTGAGATTTCTTTCTATTTTATTTTATTTTATTTTATTTTATTTTATTTTATTTTATTTTATTTTATTTTATTTTATTTTATTTTATTTTATTTTATTTTATTTTATTTTATTTTATTTTATTTTATTTTTAGCAGAGGGAAAGAAGTCTGAATTTTGGCTGGCTGTTGGAAGAAACTCCAGCACCCACACATACGTGCAGCTGGGATGCTATCGTAGTTAGACGCTGATATTCTCCCCTTTCTTCCTAGATCTCCAAATCCTTTTGAAAGGAAATAAATTCTTCTTACGGGTAAAGAAACAGAGAACAAAGGAAGCAAAGTGATGTGCTTAGTGCTGCTTATCAGGAAATAAGCAGTTTTCCTGAAGCAAGACATTTCCTGAGGTGGAAAATAGGGAATAAAATAAACCACAAAAAGACCTTTGCTATTTTTCACTATCTGATGTCACTCAATTCATGACAAGTATGAACCTAATGCGTGTCCCCGCTCTGAGTCGTATGCCAGGACAGCCCCTACACCCCTATACATGTAAGACTTGCCCTTGATTCAGCCAGGCTTTCCAGCCTTTCCTCAGCCCACACAGTCTCCCTTCCCCACCCAACCAGTCCCTACCTGGCAGTACCCAACCTGATTTTCAGATGAATATATTTGCATTTGTTTACTCCTTCATTTCCTGGTCTACTGAGTTTAAATTTGCATCTCTCTGGGTCTGCCTGGATATTGGCACACATAACAGGCTCACACTCTTCTCCTGAATCAGAGGTGGGTTACTCAGATCCCAGAACACATCTCAGAGGGACAGATGGGACTGAACTATCGCTGTCACCAAACCTGCTTTTCCAACATTAGTTTCACACCCTTCCAGATAGTTTCTCCCTATGATCTTTTCTCTTCTCACTACAGCTCTGGCTCTGCCTGCCCTCTTGCTCCTCCATCCCGAACTCCTCTCAGCAAGCTTCTTTGTACAGCACTTTTCACTCTGTTTTCGTAAACAGTTTTTGAACCTTCTTACTGTTTTCTTGTCCTCACATTGCATTTCTCCAAAGTAGAATGGAAACAGCCCCCAAATCCTGGCAAAAGCGGAGTCTGGCAACCTGTCTGCAGCCTTTTTTTGGATTTCAACCGGCCTTAGGTCAGATTCAACAGTGACACTGTTTCACAACCCATGTGAGTACGAGCTGGCTGGAAGTCTTCTTGGCCACCTTGTTCAGCCAACAACAGTGTCATCCATTTAGTCAGGGAGAATTGGGTACATGCCTATGCAGGCAGCTAAGCACTTTTTTTTGCTGATCTGAAGGGTGGTAGGTGCCAGTGGGATGCATGTCAGGAGCATGACTGGTCTGGGATATGACTTGTTATCCTGGCCTGTGCAATTGCTAGTACCTGTCAACAAGAAAAAATGCCAGGGGTGGAGAAGTCGAGGGGTTGTACCCTAAGAAGTCTTTGTTTAGATAACCTCGGCACTTGTAGGAAGCTTACTGAATTTCAGGGTCAGTTACACACATTTTTTGTAGACCCTTGGAGGAGTCAGTCTTTGGATGTGTTTATTTGCACAGTCTTTGACATTGTACCTGTGCTCCAACTCAATCATCAACCATGTAATTACCCTTCATGCAGTACTGACACAGACATTTGTGTGGGCAGACAGTGGCCTGACACCAGGACACCTGTGAAAAAATACACAAAACACAGCACAGATCAATTCAGTGAAGAAATATTTGAGGTTGGAATTATTGTGCCTCTAAAAGCGGAGGCTGGGAATATTCTAAAAGACTTGATTTATGTCCTAGTTCCAGTGTTACAAAATGTGTAGAGTCTACAGACTACGAGCATGGACTGTATAACAGAGAAAACAATCACCAAAATCTACCCAAAATAAGGATGATGGCTCTTGACATACGCCAGTTTCTAAGCAGAACTTCTCGGTTATTGAGGTGGGAGGGAACCCAAAGAATGAAGTGCTGTAATTGAAATAAATGTACACAAACCTAGAGAGGATACAAGTAAACATTAAAAGATATATATATATATATATATATATATATATATATATATGAGGAAGATGGTGATAACCTAAAAGCTATGAAAACTGACAATATATGGGGCAAGATGGTTTGTAATACCAAGTATCAAAAGTTGAAAGAACTGTCTGGTCCAAAAATAGTTTCTTAGCTTAATTAAATTGCTGAAGATGTGAAAGGGCAATTGCACTCCTACAGCAGATCCTGGCTAGGCTCATTGTCTCAATCATTTCAAAATCAACTTTTTGCCTTTGATATATGAATTACCATTTTATTTTTTTTTACCGTCATACAGGGCTTGAACCACCAGGTGTCTGGTTGTGGTACTAGCGTAAGCTGTAATATTTCTTAACTGTGGGAAGAGTTCAGGAACGTCAGGTACATTTTTTTTATCATCAGCACATTAAGAAGCTTTACATTACAGCATTTTGGCCTTTTCTTGGATTTGACTACTGGCAATGTTTCAGGTTCAAAGGTTTGTGTTTTAAATGAGATTTAATGTACGTAGACTGTAACATTGCCAATAATATCTTGAACTGGGTGTGTTTTATTGGGTGATTCATAAAGAAAGTTAGACAAAGTATGCACAGTGGTATTGGAATGTGGGTGGGATCAAAGTAACGTTTTAGTGGAATATGTTTGTCAAGCACAGCATACGGGAAATCTTCTTTCTGAATAAAGATGGATTGATCCCCTGAGAATATCAGTATATTTCCAAGGATCATTTATTCCAGTGAACCCCAATGAAAACATCAAAGTCACAAAGTAACATAAGAGAGCTGCATCGTTCACCCTCAGATATTCCATTGGCAGTGAGACTTGTTGAGAGCAAAGGACAGGAAAATGAATAAAATGAATAAAAATAACATTGATTTAAAGGGACACTGCCTGCAGTTCCAACACAGAAGAAAATTCTGTCTGTTCTCTACCAGGGTGGATGCAAGTTTTTTATTTGAATAAAATTTTGCTGTTAATTGAGCATACACAAGCCCGCTGAGCTGGATTTGTTGTGATTGCACATTTGCATGCACATACCTCATGCTCTCTGCACTCTTCCTGTTCACATCTCTTTCCAGGCAGCACTTTGAAAACCACAGTGTTGATTTTGTTTCTGAGACTAAGGAGCCACTCATACTGAGCACAAGGAGCTCTAACACAGAGAAACTAAGTCCTACTTGGAGGGTTTCATACCAGTACAAGTGATAAAGGTTTTCTAAGTTCAATTATTCAAAAACAAGATGCTATCTTAATTATTTTTTTTAAAGTCTGCTTAGTTATATTATCTTTCATTTTTCTGGCTCTTGATAAGAGAATTTTGTTGCCTTTCTTTTACTGCTTGCTCAGCAGCAGGTACAGAGCATCCCTGCCTTCTCCACTCTGATATGCTCCAAAGGCAAAATTGTCTCTGGAGGGTGGTTGTGCTCTCCCACAGCACTGTAGAGCTGAGGGACATAGTGGTCCCACAAGCAGAGCTCCTTCCCTTTGATGCACACCCAGAGGATGGCAATGCACGTGCTATATACCATGTGGTATATACATACTGCATGTCAGGGGGATGGAGGAGATGGATTTTCTCATTGCTAACTGCACCAGTGCCATTTTTCAATGCCTTGGTATGGTTCAGTGGCTAAATGATGTTATTACTGTGGTCCTAACTGCCGCATGGGCAAAATCCATGCATTCGTGAGGTAGGACAGTTTACTGGAATAAAAGGAAAACCAGTGAAAGGACAGTTGTAGATACCCTGTTTCATGAGGAAGAGCGTTACAGAGGAGAGGTATCTTGCAGGGACCAGATTCTCACAAAATAGGGATGGACTGGGACATGGTCAACTCTCTGCTATCAGGGGCTAAAAAAAGCCCTAATGCTAATGCTGGAAAAGATACAATGTAGGAAACAGTGCAGGTACAGTATGTTCAGAGAGCTGTCTGCCTTTCACTCGGGAAGGCAGTCTGCTATTTTTCAAGACCTGTGTATAAGGAATTAATATTTCACAGATGCCGTCTAGTTCTCAAAATTTCCTATCAGCTGTGCTTTTTTTTTTTTTTTTTTTTTTTTTATGGGCACGAGTGCTATTAACCCATAGGCTAATGGACCAGCTCTAAATAATATATTGCGTCCTCTCACTCAAATGTACTTTGAGATTTAAATGAGATTAAATATATAGGGAAGATTTTGGTTTGTGACTCAACTCAGTGACAAGGGGACAAAATCGAAGGCCGTGCTTGCTGTGGTGTCCTCCACCTGGACAGTACAAGCTGATCTGTACAGTTCTCGAAATTGTTGAGGCAGAAAACCTCAGGATATCTGGAACTTGAGGGTAAATGAAAAGCTCTTTCTCTTGCCAAGCTCTACTTTATATGCATTACTTCTGATAACTTCTGGTAAGCAGACACAAAAGCAGACACGGTACAGCGTGCCAGTGCAAGTTAGAGTAGAGACAGTGAAAATTTGGCTTATCTTGAAAAAAACAAGCTGTTAGGCTTAGTTTGTTTCTTTGATCCAGAGATAAAGTTTTCATAAAGATAGAGCAGGGAGCAACACATGTGCTTTGAGATAGGCCTTAGGTGTTCTTATCCTCAAAAATATCAGCATCCTTTTTTTCTTACACATTTAGCTCCTTAGGTCCCACTGACACAGCACATGCATATCAAGCATATTTTACTTCTTCCCTTGGGCTAGCTAAAGAAACCAGCCAGCCCTCCCTTTGTGCTTCCTTCTCAGGGTCACCAGGTCAAGAAACGTGTGTCCCCTCAGAGGGACACTTACGTCCTCGCCCCCGTGTTGGAATAAATAAGATTTGATGAGCTTGTAGTCTCTATGGGATAACACACCTGTTTCGACACAAGTCTTTGCACCCATACCGCGTAGTTCCTGCAGGACAAAGCCAGCTGTGAGTTCAATGTCCCCCCATCCTCTGTGCATATCTAGTGGGACCCATCTCCCTGGCTCCTCGGTGATTGCCACGGGCCTGGTTTCCTTTCTTTGCAGGCTGCTGTTTGTTCTGTAGCCACAAGCAAGCGCTGCACCCTAGGTCACCCAGATGCCCAGGAGGGAGGAGAAGAGCACCCTGGGGCCGTGGCCAAGCCAAAGGGGATTTTCCCAGAAGTTCAGTGCACAGCATCAGCTCGAAAAAAAAATCTTAAATGTTCACAGACTAAACTTCTCCCTGGCAGTGGCTGCAGGACCACTGGGGCCAGGGGCTGGTGACCACACTCCTGTGCCAGCCACAGGACTCACCGAAGGAACTGGGCTTCAGCAGGGCTCTCTCGAGCTCACACCTCCACCAAGAAAAGGATTTTTATTTTAAATTTGTTCTTACAAATTTGTCCTAACACCAAAATGAGGCTTTTGACTCTTTTCTGGGTTTTCACTGAATGATGCTTTGGGTCCATTATAGTGCCAGATTTAATTATTTTCTAAGCAATTTTATTGCCTTTCTGATATCTTTAGAAAGATTCTGGCTGCGGTAGCTTCTCTCTAAGGCTGTCCTTCACATATATCTCCACTTTGCCGACTCTCACTGCAGGTAACTCACATCAGTTCTCTTTAAACCATACCTTCACAACTGAGCTTTCCACTTAGTGCTCTATTACACTTATTCTCCTCAGTTCTTACCCATTTTCTAGTTGTGAGGGTGATATGTTATTTCCTGATCCACCTGCTACTTGGTGAAGGTATGTCTGTGTACCCTTAAAGGACAGGATGGAACTTGGCTTGGAATTTAACTGCTCTAAATAATAACATTTGCAGCCTCCTAGTGCACTGCCAGATCTTCGGACCTGAAGTATCCATCACAGTTCAATTACCTTTAAATTTCAATTACCTTTAAAATATGCTACAGCGTGTACATTTTCAATTTCTGCTCTTCAAAATAGTCTCAAAATTGTCGGGGCCCTGACAATTTATCGCTTATTTGAAGAGATAAGTATATTGTTGCTCTTCATCAGAAAATATTAAGATGTTGATCAAATAGTGAATTATTTTCCACCTTGTAGAGTATTTTCTCACTAAATATTAAACAAACAAACAAACAAAAAAGAAAACACATGTATTTTCAAGTCTGAACAAACTGAGATTATATGTGTTGGGGGCAAATTCTGAAGTCCATAACCAGGGAACGCTACCACTGATGCACATGGAAATTGAAACAAGTATTAAAGCTATCATGATTCGTCCTAAAAAGAAAAACATGGATGTCATAACAACAGTAATTATAATTTGTGCCAGCATAGCCAAAACTGCAAGTTTCATTAGGGGTTAATTTGTCCTCATAAAGGACCTAGAACCCAGCAGGGTTTTTATATCAAATTTATATCAAATATCCTCCATATTTTGGGACTGCTTAGATTGGTGGTGGAAGGAGAAGTCACACCCCCCAAACTCAGATTGGAGCTCAAACACACCAATATTTTATTCACAGCAGAAACAAAGAAACGAACAAAATGTTAGGAACTCTATCATTCATGCTTCAAGACGTCTTTGGGGAATGATGAGATAGTTTTCTTGCAGCAATATTGTGACCAGATTTCTTTTCTCCCTCTGAGATTCCTCTCTCAAATTGCTTTCCTATTTACTAGATACGGGTAGCACTGTTAAACAACTAAGTCAAGTTCAGTCAACAAGATAAGTCTCCTCAGCCACCACCTCGCTTACAACTGAATTTTAATTTCTGCTTTTCAGTCGCCTCATGATAGTTTTTAGCAAACGCTCAGTTGCACTGGTGCAGATAAAAAGATAGGAAAGACTTCCCAGCCTGGCTGCAGGCATCTGAGTCCACACCTAAACTACCGCAAGGCCAGGATGGATAAGGGCAATTTCATATGAAAAAAAAATTATTGAGACCTGTTTGGAAGATCCCTGGTTCGGGTCTCCTGCAAACAAAGGAAACACCTATCAGCATGCATTTGTTGCCTGAGGATTTCATGGGAAAAATCAATGCCAAGCTCAAACCTCTGGCTGGCAGTACATGCGCACACACACGCACTGAGTGTGCTTTATACAACCTGATGCCTACTTGGCAGGACAAATTTCTGACTGCATAAGAGCCCTGTTATCTCTGCTTGGCAATATGCACAATAGGAGCCTGCTTACTTGACAGTAAAACATTGGCCTTAATATAATACCCTTTTCATACTTTACAAGGCTAAGCTCAATTAAAAGGAGAATTGTGGATGGCCTCCTTTCATTTGGTAGTAAACACAGGCTCCTTCTCCCCATACAGAGCTAATGGTGGTGAACTGGGTGAAGTTAGCCACTAGATACTATCCTGTTCTGTACAGGAAAATTATACTGCAGAATATACTGCTAGAAGGAGACAGCTTTACAGTTCAGTAAATCCAGTTGCAATTCATCATGAGACCCTCGAGGAGAAGAGAGGAGAGGAGAGGAGAGGAGAGGAGAGGAGAGGAGAGGAGAGGAGAGGAGAGGAGAGGAGAGGAGAGGAGAGGAGAGGAGAGGAGAGGAGAGGAGAGGAGAGGAGAGGAGAGGAGAGGAGAGGAGAGGAGAGGAGAGGAGAGGAGAGGAGAGGAGAGGAGAGGAGAGGAGAGGAGAGGAGAGGGTCTGCAAAATGAACCCACAGGTCACGAGCCCCCTGTTCTGAGCTGTGCATTGCTACGTGAAATCACAACAACCTTTGCTGTTTACATTGCAAAAGCGTGCATGCTCAGGCAGATTTTTGTATGGAATGCAACAGGAGAAAGGGCTCGTCCAACATTACTGGCTCATATAAATGTTTTTATAGGGTTCATAATGAAAAAAAGAGACTGATAGTAAGATATGGAGCTTCCATCAGTAATTGAGAGCATTAATTCAGCCTGTGGAAGCACAGGCTGAAACAGCTGGGTGGCTTTTGCTGGACTAAATGAAATACTTTGGTGATTTCAATCTCAGTGGAAAGGGCTCTACCTTGATTCATTTGTCATACATCAGGCCTGATGTCCAGACCTAAACAATTGATGCTGACTGGCAAATCGTTAGAAATATAGACAAATAATCTATTGTGTCACTGGGTCTTGACTTTTTCTATTTCAGGTCATCTCAGAAATTTCTTCTTGCATAATTTTCTTTTTTTTTTCATTTGGTTTAATTTCTTGCTCTGACAGCTACTATCAGAAAAATTTTCCAAAGCCTTGAAAAGCCCTGCTCCTAACTTCCAGTCTAAACATGTCTAAGGCCAATTTGCATCTATTTTTCAATTGAGCCAATATTTTTCTTTAGCTAGGTCTTATCCTTTCTTGGCGCTAATTTGCCTATCTGTGGCATTCTCATATTGCGCCTCAGCTTCTGTTTTTCAGGTCTTTTTGATTTTCCTGGTAGAACAGTCAGAGTGGAGAAATGCAGTACTCTCATCAGGTCGGGGCTGTGACACAGGAGTTGCAGAAGAATGAGAAAACTTGAACGAGTTTTCACTAGCACTCTCCTATGATAGCAGATTGCCCTGGGGGTTGACAACAAATGAGCAGGGTAAACTTGTCCCTCTTTACAAGAGTACATTTATATTGCCAAAAATCCTTCCCTTTAGGGAAAATGCTTCAGGAACATTTCCTAAATGCTTTAGG
Organism: Aythya marila; assembly: GCF_965140915.1. Classification (NCBI taxonomy): domain Eukaryota; kingdom Metazoa; phylum Chordata; class Aves; order Anseriformes; family Anatidae; genus Aythya; species Aythya marila. Next base: position 103,656,713 of record NC_139043.1, on the reverse strand, counting down.
AACAGCACATCTGTTTCAAAGTCCATCGAGAAGCATGCCAGTAAGCTTTCTGCAAACAATCCCTGCTTCTTTCGGAGCAATTGGCAGTGAAACTGCAAGTAGCATCTTGCAGCGGTTTACTCCCCTCTAACCTTTCCCAGCAGATTTTCTCTCTGGGAGGGAGTGACTGGGCCATATAAATGCCACGAAGAGATGTTAAAACATGAAGCAGCTCCTCAGTACACTGAAGGCAGCTGCAGATTCTCCTGGAGTCAGCGTTGGGGTCAGTGGGCTGTGAAGGGCCTATTTTACATTTTTTTTGCCTGAGAAATAAAGTGGAATAACCCTACCAAAGTAAAAGAAATTGCAGTGGCTTAAGATGTGTGTGACTGCAATCGGCCATTCCTTCCTTCTGCCAGGCCATTCCTCTTCAGCATTTTTCACATCCGAGGAGTCTGGTGATGCCTGACCAGGGCAGCCTTTTTCTGGCCTTCCTGGTGATGGAGAAAACAAACAAACAGAAAGCAGCATCTTCCAGAAGCGGGGCCGTTTCATAACCATGGGGCTGTGCACAGGACGCAGGCTCTGAGCTGGAAGCCTCTCCTCCCGCTCCGAGAACTGCCCGCTCGGCGGCAGCTGCTTTCCTTGGAAAGGGTTTTGGCAATTCCCCGGGCAGGCGCCGGCGCGTTGTCTGCCTGCCACGGCTGCTTTGCACATCCAGAAGCACAGACAGGCCCCCCACGGCAGCATGGGGTTAAGTGGCCCCTGCTCTGTGCAGCCCCCAGCCTGGGCCAGAGTCACCAGCCAAGAGGAGGGCGAAAGCAGGGGCAGGCAGGCGCCTTCGTGCGCCTGGGAGCCTTGCCAGCACCTCACGAGCATCCAGTTTCCCAACAATGCAGGCTAGATAAATACCATTACACCTTTTTTTTTTTTTTTCTTTTTCTTTTTCTTTCCTTTTTTTTTTTTTTTTTGTGACAGGACAAGGTGGAGTGCTGACAAACACCTCATCCCAGGTTCTGCAGCCAGGCAATGCTGGAGGCAGCAAGATAACCAAGTTTTTCTGATTCTTGCTCTTGTGCACCTCACCAGACAGCTTTCTTGCTTCCTTTCCTCGATGGGTCTATTCGTGTGAAACCAGTGTTGTTACTCGGAGAAAACCAGGCTGAGCGACAGGATAGTCCCACTCGAGCTGTCCAAGGAAAAAATAATTAAGAAAGCAAGGCACAAACCACCACAAAATGAAGGGTGAATCAATCCTACCTTCCCACAGCAACCAGCACTACCTTGAATTTCCAGCTGGAGACAGGCCTGAACAAACTTTCCAGCTTTCACACTTGGAGACACCTTGAGCCTGATCACATCTTGCTGGCTTAAGCCCAGCTCCGAGGAGCTAAATCTCACACTGAGGGTGAGATCAGTGCAACTCGGTGAGATCTAATTTGAGATCAGTGCAATTGCAGGGTTATAAAATTAGAAAAAGGTGAAGGATGGTCTGTCTCCTCCACTTTCTGGAAACAGAAGCAAGTGATTTCTGAGCAGAGAACGGGTTACTTGGAACCCCAGCGGAATGCTACTGAAAAACAAAACTGCTTGACTGTATTTCCCCAAAACTAGGCACAGTTGGGTAGAAAGAAATGAGGCAAATCATTGTTTCAAAACTTAGAATTATGACTTGAAAAAGATGCTATCAAAGAAAAGAAAACAACAAACCTTTAGGATGCAAAGGCTTGTTTTTGTTTCCTTTTAACCAGACGTTTGAAAACACTGAAACATGACCAATTCCTCAAAAATGTTTTCCTGACCACAGCTTCTTGCATGCAGACAAACACAAGAATTATGCCAGTTCCTGGAAGAAGAGACGTCATTGGCTTTTTTTAATACTTGAGCACGAGTCTGTTTGTGTTGTTATTTTTCTCTCTTCTTATCTCCGTAGTTTTGGGGGACTTCTTTTTCTTTCTGGTTCTGAGCTTTTTTGAATACAGTGGGTTAGTTTTTTCCTCTGGTTACATTTTTTTTTTTGTCTCCTTTTTTGTGTGCAAGTTAAATTGCCCTTCCTTAATATTCTCTCCTGCTATTTTGGCCTGAATAGCTAACGCTAGGTCAACTTTGTGCTACTGTATTAAACACTTTGCTTGTTTGTAAGTAGCTGATTAATTATTTGCTATATCCCTTGAGGTCTGTGCTTTAGCCTTTCTAGCAATGGTTCCTGTTTCACCACTGAGTATTTGAGAAGACGTTTCCACAGATGAGAAGAAACGTGGCAATGGGGCTTGCTTTCCCAGGTGGATTTCTCTGGCACTGATTTGTGTTACATCTGGGCTTACAGGGCTTTGAAGGCAGGCATCCTTTCAGGATGCATCACCATCCTGAAAATGGATGGGCTTAAGCAAGTGCTCTCCCAAACTGGAGCTTTATTCACTGTACTCCAGTGCATGTCTGCACTGAGAGGCTTTGGAAAGCTACAGTGCCTCAGCGAAAGCTGCAGAGTCAATGCCACATGGGATGGTTCATTAAGCTGCTTGACGTATCATCTCGTTAGCATTGCGTTGTTGTAGCTGCATCCGAGTGCACGTATGGACAAGCCATGAGTGTGACACTGAACAGCTTTGAACACAGTGCTCTGCTTGTCAGTCTCTTTCTGCAGAATATAGATAGCAACTGGGATATACGAGAGAGACAGAAAGGTTTGAAGATGTGACCGAAAAATGGATTTGTGCAACAGATGATCCTGAACCATAACACTGCCTGGGAGTCTCAGGGAAAAGGTCTGACTGAAGGTCAGAGGGGCAACATTTAACCTGGGCTTAAAATTGATAAAAAGGGTGGTGTAAAGCCCTAAAACTCCATGCCTCCTGCCAATTTGTAGAGTTAACTACTGGCTGAAATGTTGAGCTGGTTTGAATGAGTTGTGCTATCAGTAAAAAATGAAAATTTTCTATGTTAGCGACAGTATTTTATTTGTTCATTGAAAGACCCTACTGTATAGGGCAGTCTTGTAGAAGACTGAGTAGGCAGAGTACCACCAATATCCTGCACGGGCTGCCTGAAAACTTGCTGTTTCCTTCCTCTTTGATAAATCCACCACTAAAAAAAAAAATATAATAATAATAAAAAGATCAATCCCAAGAACCTCTCTGTTGGGTCTCTCCTCTGACACCCCTTCCTGACCAGCCCTACCAGAAAAGCCTTGGGGTTCCCTCCCTGGGGACACCATTTCCAAGGATGCTTGGCCCAGGGAGGGCTGGGGGAGCACAGACACCTCCTGGCCCACCAGCCTGCGGCCCCAAGGTGGAACTCATTCCTGACACCATAAATGCCAGGACGCTCCTACGGGCGCGGCAGTGCCCTCCTAGTGACTAACCGAGATTTCCCCCATTTTCCCCGAGCGGCTTTCTACCTGCTCAACACGACGAAACAGCGCCAAGGGAGGGCTCAAGCAGCCCCTGGGACAGAAGCTACGTGCCTTAAAGCCCAGCAGACAACCCCCAGCTGCTTCCCCGTGGTCCTGCCCCACCAAACTCCCCCCTTTAAACCCGGGGCAGCCCGACAGCGGGGCTCAGCCGGCCTTTCAGCCCCAAACACCGGCGTGCCCGCGGGCTGCTCTTGTGCAAACCCAGCCGGCAGCCTCCGGGGGCGTCCCCCGCTTCGGGGGCCGGTCCCGCCGCGGGCAGGGGCGAGGCGGGGCCGTGGGGCGGCGGCGGGGCCCGTTCCGGCCGGCGGTGCGGGGCGGTGCGGGGCCGTGCGGGGCTGCAGGGGGATGCGGAGCGGCTCGGCCCCGGGCAGATGATGGCGATACGCGAGCTGAAAGTGTGTCTGCTTGGAGTGAGTAGCGGCAGCACCGATGGATGGCCGGGGAGGGAGGGAGGGAGGGAGGGAGGGGGGGGGTTGGATTTTTCCTCTTCTTCTTCTTGTTTCTTCTGATTTTTTAATTATTCTCCTCGTTTTGTTAGTATTAAGGTTGTTGGCCCGCTTTTCTCCGCCGCTGCCGCAGGTGGGGGTTGAGGAGGGGGGGAAAAAAAAAAAAAAAAGGGGGAGGTTTCCAGCTCCCCTCTCCCTACCCCCGCTCCTTCTCCCCTCGTCGGCCCGGGCCGGGGCTTGGGGGGGCTCGGCCGCCCTGAATTCGTCCACGCCGATACTTGGCAGCCTCCGGGGGGGGGGCGGCTCTGCTCTTTGTGTGCTTGTTTATTCCCCTTTTTAATCACTTTTCAACTTCTTTTCGGCTTTTTTAAGGGGGGCGGGGGGAGGTGCGTGGGGCCATATTTTTAGGGGGGTTCCCCCGGAGGGGTTTTCCAGCGCCTTGAGCCCTCCCCGGCCGGGTTCCCCCCGGCAGCAAGGGGGGGACACGGCCGGGAGCCGAGCCTCGGCCCCCTCGTACCGGTGGGTGCTGTGCTAGCTGTGCCTTGACCCCTCACAGGACTGCCATCCTGCAACTTCTTTCTCCTCTTTCACTTTATTTTTAAACTTTTTTTTTTTCTTTTCCCTTTTTCTTTTTTTTTTCCTTTTCTTCTTCTTATTTTTTTTCCTTCTTTCTTTTCTTTTTCTTTTTTTTTTTTTCTTTTCTTTTCTTTCCTTTTTTTTTTTTTTTTTTTTTTTTTTTCTGGTGAAATCGCGTGTGCGTTTAACATCTGGAGCAACAATGTGCTTAGCTTTGCACTTTGGCTCCGCCTGCCCCCGCTCTGCCCTGCACAGAGGGAACTGCACATCCAAGTGGGGATATAAACACTGCGGGGAGAACATCCCCCCTCCCTGCTCTCTGACAGTCACCAGCCAAGCATGGCTACTTGTGTTTTTTTTATTGCCTTCTTAAATCAAACGTATCGGATGCGAGTCATGCCGCGTTTAGGTCCTTATCACCACGAACGCACAGAGAGCTGCATGAATGAAGGCATTTTAGGGTGAACTCTTTCACGCAGTACAAGCGAGCTGAAGGTTTGAACACGAAACTAAGGCAGCCGCCGCCGTGCTCCGTGGTGTGTGTTGACACTTCGCCCAGCAGGAGTGGGTACTTTGCCCTGGGTAAGCGCCAGGACGTGGTGCCAGGGCACCAGGGACTATTTGGCAATGGCCAGTCCTCCTTTCGCAGCGAAAATTCCTGCCTGCAGCTTTCGAGATGGCACAGAGACAAAATAAATGCGGTTTACACAGACCTGAGGAGCCTGTGGTAGAACATGTGGATGCGTCTTTAGTCTTTTTCTCCCCCAGCAGAAAATCCTGTAATTTTCTAGAGGTGAAGTGTCTTGTGGAATGACATTCCTCTTGCCCACTGCTTGCTGCTGTTGTGTAACACTGAAATGTACTGGAGGTTTTGCAGGCCAATTGTTTACTTTTAAGACAGGAAAAGAAAGCTGTAAAGCAGCCCTGTGTTACCAGGAGTATGTAATTACTCTGCATATTCATTAAAATGATAGGGTGGCAGTGGAAACCCCGGGGAAGATGTAAGTATTTGTAGTTATATTTGCTTAGTAGTCGGTGATTAGTGAGAAGATGTTCCTTCCTGAGTTTTAATAGTGTATAATCCTAGAAAACCACCCACTTCTGACCAGACATCTCATTTCCTGTGAAGGCTGACACTCTGTTTTTCCAAAAGTGAGGAAAACTTCAGAAATCCCCTCGTGAAGTTCAGACAGACTGCCAGTACAGGGAAACGGTACCTGTGTGTATGAACAACCGCAGCCATTCCTCTTCTGAAGGTTAGATGGCAACCCAAAAATAAGTTTGGAGATCTGCTAAGAGGAATCTTAAGTCGTCTTCTCAATTAGTCCTAGACCTGGTAGGTTAATCTAGCAGATCCCTTGGTAATCTGTCAAGTCTGACATGTCCATGTTCCACGTTCTTATCCTTGTTAGAAATTACGGATTAAGTTGGTGTAGATGGGAGCATGAGGAGAGAGGGGGACAGAGAAGGCAGAGCTATGCTCCATGCCACCAGCTGGCACTGCTGTGCATCAGGGCTAACATCTGGCCTGGAGCCACAAAAGTAGGGACAAGGAGTAAGTGACTGGCCCTTGGAAGAAAAGCCCCATGTCGCCCAGGTCATGCTGCAGCACAGGAAAGAACCTGGCTTGTCATTTTCAGCATAAATCTGTCAAAGCTTGAATTTGGGTATTTGGATTTCACTCTTTCTTCCTCAGAAGTAGCTTGGAGTTTTCTAAGCTCTGTGGGTGTGATGGGAGAGATATGAAGCAGCCTGAAGTAGTGCACAAGAATGGGGTGGTTGTGAGGCTTGTAGATGTTAAAGGAAACACCAGGAATGACAGAGAGGGGTTTTGGGGCATCTCAAGTGTGAGTCAGTTCGGAAGGCAGGCCTTGTTGGTCACAGAGCTTTGTTATTCATGGATTTGGGACAGCAATGTTCTGTGAGGAGAGATGGTTTCAGCTTGCTCCTGGGCTGGTAGGAACAGGATGCCTGCCTAATCAAATGATTAGGCATCACAGCCTCAGGTGTAACAGTGAGGAAGCTGCAATTTTAATAGCTACCTTGAGCATGCTGCCGTGCAAGTGGCCTCAAGCCTGCTCCTAAACTACTTCGCGTAGTAAATTACCGCTGCTGGGCAGTGATGTATCCTCATGTGGAACGCCTTCATCTTGGTAAATGCAACCACTTGAGCATCTGCTCCAAGCCCCGTCTTGTCAACCCAAATTCCGCCTGGCCTCTCACTCCAACCTGTTGTTTGTTCACATCGGTTGTCTGTGTTTTGGAGGCTGCCTGCTCCTGGTACTGAGCAAGGTTTAGTGAGGGGGTGAAGGAGAAAGGGGTGAAGAGGGGCTGCTGGGCTCCTTCAGGGGTGAAGTGTGGCTGGGTGCACAGATGGGAAGAGCGTCTGGGTTTCCTCATCTGGCTGCAGCCACGCAGTGCCATGTGCCCTGGCTCCCGGCGTTGTCTTAATGCAGGCTGGAGGAGCGATTTTACATCTCTCTGCCAAGTCCTGACATAACTCTGTGTGGCAACCGCAGGAGAGGTTGCCAGGTCTAGGACTGAGGCAAAGTTTCTTGTCTTTCTCGCTTCCTGAGGAAACTTTGAAGGCTCTTCAGAGAGGCTGTGGGAGGTGGCTTGCCAGCTGCCATCTGAACTGACCTCCGTGGCTGCTTTCCTATTGTTTTTGTTTACTACATTTTTATGTTGTGACTGTTCATCACAGGACCAAAGGAGTTAGGCCTGGAAGAGCTCCCTTGGTCCTAAAGCTCCTCTTAAAACTTTCCTGACACATACTTGCTCTAAAAGGCTTGTGACAAAGGTTTCTGTTCTCTCCAGGGTTATATTCCAAAGCTTATCTACTCGCATCATAAAAAGCTCTTCCAAACATAGCGCCTAAAATCTTCCTTGCCTGCGACTTCGTTTTGCATCCTCCTGTTTATGTTTCCACTTCCTTGCTGACTGGAAGATGCTCACACGTAGTCTCAAAATGCTGTCTGAAGCTGGGGAGCCTAAACTTGTGAAAGGAGTGGCATCTCCTTTGTGGAGGAGAAAGTTTCCTCAGGAGTTTCTCCAAAACCTGATCCTGATCCAGGTCTGGAGAACAGTTTGTTACCTTTGTCAGTGTTCACCTTGTACGGTGTCTGCACTAGAGTGCAGAATTGAAGACAGAGTTGTTAGATGTTTAAAGTAATTGGGAAAGGGGTAGTAGTTTCCTTGAGGAGCAAATCTCTGTGGTTTTCCTATCCTAATGTCACGATAATGTAAAGGTCTGGATTGTGCTGGATGCAGAACAAATCCCAGTAGCAGAATGTATGCACACGTACATCAGACCTTTCAGTAAGAAGTTGAAGTACCCATTTTTATTTTTAATAGCCACTGTATGGAACATGAATGACTGAGAATCTTTTAGTTTGTGTTGCAATTTATAAAAGACAACAATTTTATTTCTCATTTGACTCTAAACCATGAGCTGCAATGTTGTAGGCTCAAACGGAACAAGAGGGACCAAAGTAGTGCAGAAGACAAAGGTGGCTGCAAGCCTTGGAAGTCCTAGCCCTATATCAAATCACGTGCTCAGCCGGACAACAATTTTAAGCCCATGAGGAACCGAAAGGCGGGCAGCCAGACACACCATTAGTGGGGCTGCCTGTGCCCCGTTTCCTTGGCAAAGCTGGTGAGGCATGCTCCAGAGCTTGCACTTGGGCATGCACGTGCTGCTTCCACGATCCATTGCCCTACTCTACCATTCAAAAGAACAGCCTGCCAAGGCAGTTTATACATGTAAGTCAGGGACCTTGGATGTTCTGTTCTGGGGCAAAAAAATGCGTAAAAGATCCAATTACAGTAACAAGTGAAAAATGCCTTTTCTTTTGTATCAATAAACAATTATGTCCAGAAGCCTAAAATATTTTTTCCTATTAAATTATAAAATTGGTTTAAGTGGTGCAATCAGATTTTTTGCAATGTAGACATTAAACATGTAGGTAAACAATTTATCGTGTAGAGCCACAGAGGAATGGAATTCATGATTTAATATTGACATTGGCCTTATTGCTTTCCTGACCTATTTCCAAACACTTATTTCCTTGCATTTTCCAAAAAGTTTTGAGTGGAATTAGCTAGAAGAGTGAGCAAATTGTTATGACCCAAACATCTTTCTAGGAAAAGATAAGTGCAGAGGCCAAATTCTGTTTTTGTGTCTAGCAGCACAACCGCGCTGACGGCTCCAGAGGAGCTCTGAAGCAACAGAAGGCAGAACTGGAAGCGGGTTTTATTTCCAGTAATTGAAAAGCATCCGATTAAAAAACTTGTTGTCATTAATAAACGGGGCAGAAAAATAATTCCCTGTGGCTGTCTCTTGTTGGGGAGGATGACATGTAACTGAATCCCATCAACTGAGCATCAGCGCTCAGATCCTGTCTTCTGGTTTTGACTTTCTTGTTGAATGAGACCCTCCCATCCTGATGTGGCTATGGTCCGCAAATCATGTGCAGGCCACAGTTTTTCTGCCTGTCAAATTGTGTTTATTTTGCTTAAAGTGTTACAAACTGCTTTATTTATTTATTTGTTTATTTTTCCAGGCTTCCCCAGCTCCTTGCTTCTGTCCCTCTTTTTGATTTCTTAGTGGTGGCTGAAAAGCTGTGACACTTCTTGTTTCACAGTAATTCTGAGAAAAGTAAATTTGTTCTTTTTCTGCCAAAATAAGGAAGTTGAGTTGGTAATAAACCCCATTTTTTGAACACGGATGAGTGCAGTTTTAGCACTCCTTAGTAAAGTAATGCTGAGGCAGACTATGAAGCAATCACAAGCTGCATGCAAGAGATGTGTGGGGAAGAGAAAAATGCTCTCAGTCTCTTTTTTAAAATGTGCATTTAAACTCTGTTTCCTGAGACTCAGGTTAATAGTAAGACTTGTTTCCACAGCAATGATTTATTTCCTTTGATGTTACTGTTGCAATTCAAATCCAGTTTAAGGAAGTGGCAAAATAGACACTGGCTGGGTTGGGCTGCAGGGCTTTTGCTTGTGATGGTGTTTATAAATTACAGTGCCGACAAATTCTGCTGGTGTTAGGTTGTGTCTGAAGAGAGCATGTAGACTCTGCAAGCATGCAGGTTGGATAAACGTACTCTTCTTAAAATTTCTGAAACTAACTCCTTCTTGATATAAGCATTTACAGAGGGGCTACAGCTCAGCTCTGCTTGCTTTCAAGCAGCTGCCTTTTCTTTTGACTCCCTTCTGCTCCCTCTTCCAAGTGCCATCTTTGTCTGGAAGACCCAAATGGGGACTGTCTGTTGATCACGTATTTCCAGGCCACGTCCCATCGTTGGAGAACAAACACAGGGCTGCTTGTTTCTTCTCTGGCTCTGCGTCACCTCCGTTGATGCAGGATGGTGGTTTGGAATCGTGGTTCGACCCCTTTCGTCATCCTTTGTTTGGATATGTGGTTTTTCCTCCACTTGGGTTTTCCCAGAGCTGCTTCTGGGGCCAGCCGATGCCCCCATGTGTGGCCAGAGCTGGTTGTTGGGTCCTGTGGGCATCTCGGGGACTTGCTGCAGGGGTGGTATGAGGACACGCATGGGGACAGCTTGTCCTGAGCAGGCCCTGCCTGCCGAGGGAGGAGGAAAAGGAAGGCAGCTTCCTATTTTCTTGGGGTTTCTTGCTCTGATGGACTTTCCCTTTGAAAGCCAGCGTAAGCTGGTGTTCAATCTAGTCTTCTCCATCCTTGAGTATTTCTAACTGCTGAGCCTGCTCAACTTTACAGGAGTTTGAAGCCAGTTTATTTTTCCTCCCTCCACTTCCTTTGGATAATTATAGAATAAAAAAAAAAAAAAAAATTACTTCCATCCAGTGTTAATCACACTGGTTGATTGACTTGTGCCCTGCTTTTTCGGCAGGGCAGAGCAAGTCCTCAGTGCTCTGCTCCCTGCCAGGGCTCGTTGTGCCCCTAAATGAGTTTCGAACACTGCCACAAGAAGGAAAACCGAAGCAAGCAGGCAGCGGATGCGGCCGATGGGCCTCCTCAGCGCGCTGCCCTGTGTAAGCACATGCCAGTGCTTTAATTTACAGTCTCCAGGCTTGCAGAGCCAGTAATGAAAGCTGAACGGCAGTCAGCGGAACAAATGTTTTTTATTTTCGCGTGGCTATTTTTAAACATAAATGCTAGTGTGTGGTTTTTCTGTTTCTTGGAGGGTAGGGTAGAGCAGTCTTTGGTTTTGTGCTTTTTTGTTTTGGGCAGATTGAGTCCTTCTTGGGGAGACACGTGGGAGCACACGTGCGCGAGATCCAGCTCCGGGACACTTTGTGTCCCGGAGTTACTGTTTCCTCTGTGTTCAGCAGGGTGACAGGATGTGGCTCACGTCATCAGCTGGCCAGGGTCACTCTCTGCCCTGCACAGTCACCAGGGACTATAAACACTGCCAGAGCGAGCTTTTGAAATGATAAATATCAGCCTCTTGCATGGACTCACCTGCAGTTAGGCATTGCCTGAGGCAGATTTTCCCTTATTTTAGAGCCTGTCTGTAGAGACGAGCAGAGTTAGGAGAGCTTCCTGAAGTAGGATTGATTTCGAAATGTTTATTTATTTATTTTTGGCCAGTTTAGTTCTGCAGCAAACAAAATTCCAGTGTGGATAGGGTCCAAAGCTGTGCTTCAGGGCAGTGGGACAGATCTGACATCAACTTGCATGGCCTCCTGTGCTCGCTGGTGGCTTTCCAAAGAGTGGTGTGAAAATCATCCTGGACAGGACTCACTTGAACGCAGCGTGGAGTTATACTAGGCTCAGCTCATTTCTTGGGACTTTAATGCATTTTCAGCTTCCCTATTTAAAGGGAGGAAAGTACATTGTCACTCTGGTGAGCAGTTTAGGAGTTAGAAGCATATCACGACTGAGATGCTTGAGGTGCTTGTCCATGCGCAGTCACAATTGTAATCTCAAGCAGCTTCTGCCATCTGTGGAAGCAAATATTATGATTGTTTGCTTAAGATACTGCTTGTTAATTTAGGAAAACTGTCACTGGCAGACAAACACTGCTACCAGTACATAAAGGCACGCTTCTTCGTGGTGACTAGACAAATCTGATGACTGGTTAAACTCTTGGAGGGATTTGGGAAGTGCAAAGAACTCATTCCCCTTATTGAACAGGAAGCATTTTTCCTCATTTTTCTTTTTCTTGAAGCGTACTAAAAATAAGTAATTTAAGTGGGACTATTTTAAGAGTCATAAAATCAGCACTTGCAGTGTATCTCGTTAAAGCTGATATGAACAGGAAGCTTCCAGCCACACTTAGGCCACAGGACTTTCATGGTGCACAATCCATGCTGCCTTCAACCGTAGCAATTGCTGTGCTGATGATCTGACTCTTAGAAAAAAGGTTCTTTGGTTTTGTCTTCACTTGCTTGGATGTCAATGAAGAAACAAAGCAGTGTGTCCAACAGTTAATTTCTTCAGCTGTTGTGACTGCAGCAGCAGAGTATAATTTGTGCTAATAGGCTTTGAAAATATTCTTCTGAGTTGTCTATTCTTTCATATTTTTCTTAATTTTTTCCTGCAAGGTGTGCTTGACAGCACACCTGAGCATTACAGAGGCACCTGGAGCATGTTTTAAACAACAAAAATGTCTGTTGTAAAAAACCTGATAACACAAATACTGATTTAAGATCAGGTTGCTGAAGCCCTAATTTGATTTCAAAGCACTGGGGTGCTCCTTGGCGGTGTATGGGGTACATCCTTCAGCCTTTGAAAGGGCTGAATTGATTTCCAAGCTTAAGGCTCAGCACATACTTTAATACACAGCTGAATGCAGGGCTAAGTGGAGGACAAATAAAAAAAAAAATATGTAAATTAAGTATTTGAGATAACACAGCCTTTGAGTGATTCCGTCTTTTAACATTAACAGTCAATGAAGTAGCTCAGTTTTTCCTCTGCTTGGTTTTTAGGAACTGGTAGACTCTTCGGAGACTGTGCTTTATTTGCTCAGGTAATTAAGTTGATCCAGAATTTTGTGACTAGGTTTGCCTTTAGGAGAGCTTTAGGCTGGTGTGAAGGATGACAGCGAGAAGGAACCTTTGGGGCACATAGAATAAGTCCAACTTAAAAATAAATAAATAAATAAAAGTTTGAATTATGGAGAGTGAGACCCTTAGCACCCAAAAGTTTTCCGGGAATAGCTTGAGTAAAGTGATGACCAGTAGAAAAATGGATGTAACAATCAGCACAGAGGAGATTTGGAGGAAAAAAAGTGATATATAGAGAGAATACTGGGGAAAGAGGGAAGAAAATGAGACTGAACGGGAAAGGATTAAAAGAGTTGTAGGGGACCAGTAATGAGGAACATGGAGGGTAAAATCTGAGAAGGGGTGAGGGAAAGAGAACCTGAAAGCTGGGAAACAAAACCACGTAAAGCAGAGCAAAAGGGAAAAGTGAATAATACACCAAAAAATACGGTGTGGTGAAAAAAAGCCTGCCACTTCTCCCTTCAGTTTAGCCTCCAGTTTCCTTTTTTTTTTTTTTTCTCTTAAAGCTGGAACTTTGCTAGCTTTGCTGTATTATGTTTCAAAACATTTTTTGAACTGAGCCTGCACAGTTGTTTATATGACGTTAAGTGAAGCTGTACCTCATGGCCAGTTGAGAATTCACTGTCGTGGATCCAGTAGCTGGAAGGGAAGGTCTGCTAGGCCTTTATGGGCCACTGGAGATGTTATCCAGAGCCACTGTGCCTGTCCTGCAGTCAGTGCCAACTTTGGGCTTGGTCCTGAGCACTTGGGCTGCACACTGAGCATCCAAATGGGCTGTGCTGAGAGGGTGTCCTCCGTGCCTGGTGTGGGGTTGAGTCTTCCCATGCTTTGCAAAGCCATTGTGAGTGGATTCCAATTTCTGAGCAAAGAAGTTAAATAAAATAAAATAGGCCAGGTGTATCAGCAATTACAACTGATCTGCAGAGGAAAGTTAGACGCTTTAATCTCCCAGTTTGTGGTGGAGAGGGGAAGGTGCCTTAATGATAACAGCTATACAACCCATTTCTGCTCGTTTAAAGGGCTTTTCCCTGAAAACCTAAATTCCATGGCACTAGTGGTACCAGCTCTGGGATATGCAGAGTTTCATCCCTGCTGAAATTGGCAGGGGTTGAAAACATTCAAGCAGCTAGCTGCTTCAAGGATGTAGCCTTACGCTGATACTAGCCTGTTTGGTGCAGATAGCTTTACTTTCAGTAAGTTCACAGCACCATGCACAGTAAATCAACGGATAAAAAACTCGGCCCCAGGTTTTATTATGCTGTGCTTGCTATTACCGCTTCGGTTTACTTTCATGGGAAAACACCAGGTGGGTCCTCATATGACACTACAAAATAAGTGGTGATGCTTATAGTAGTAGGGAGAACTTAAGGTCTAGAGAACTCATGAGATGAGCATGAAATCACTGTTAATCTAATTAAACAGAATGGTTTGGTGAAAAAAAATCTAGCTTAGATTTACATAGACTTCCATTTGGGAAACAAAACCAGCCAGTTTCAAGGGTTTTATGGTGCCATTTAATGTGTAGATAACAAATAATGGCAAATTCCAGTAAATCTCAACTGACTGCCTTCCCTCGGTGGCCTGAGGGAAGGCACTCTGTAATTTGCCTGGAAAGCTGATGAATGCAGGTTTCCAAAGACTGGGTGGGGTATCAGGATCTGTTGGATAAAGAAGATGGCGTTAGCAGCTGGTTGACCTTTAGGCTGTTCACCAAAGGAGACTACCTTCAATGGCCATGCGAGATTACTGATTTTACAGGTGCTGGGTGTATCAGCTGGAAAGGAACTGATAATAAGCAGCAGGAGAGTATTTGTCAGGGTTTTGGTATTTGGCCAGTGTAAAGCTGCTGCTGGAAGTGGTCTTCATGGATGGCTTGGGCCCAATGTGTGAGGGGCAGGCATGGGGCAGAGGGAGTGTATGAGGGCAACAAGTTGTTTGCCTTGGTAGCTCTCAGGTGCTGTATCGCTTGCTGGGGTTCTGCTAACTTCAAGCAAAGATCAGAGCTGTGATGCTGATTTCCATTTGTTAGGGGAAATTTATTGAAATAGCTGCACTCTGAAACTGCCTTCTTCCTCTCTGTTGCCCATTGGTGCAAGAGGGGATTTCTTTTCTCCAGAACCAAAATTTTTGACCGGTGTTTCAGCTGGCACTCATAATTTAAGTGGCTTTTTCCTTCCTCTTTGGTATGAAATGCAATAATACTTTGTAGGTGAGTTAGTAGCAAACTGGGGGGAGGAATGTCTGAACATTGAACTGAGTTGCTGGCTGGGCTTGGATGGGCAAGTCTGAAGGTAATTTAGCCCTCTTACAAATTCTCCAGGTAACCACATGACAATTTTTATATTACTGAAATAGTAAACTGAATACCAAGAGCCATTTCCTCAAATATTGTACCTAAGCGATGTGCATAAAGTCAATTGCATAAGAGTTGGTGCCTTCTTTTAATAGAAGAAAGTGAATTCATGCAGCTGAGCAGAAAACCAAATTACTTTCATCCAGACTGGGTTTTGTGGGCAATCTGTAATATGAAACTATAATGTTTGGATTGGATTATTGATTCCAGACTGACTAGAGGATTTTAAATAAATCCTGTGTGGGGACAGGCATATATATATACATTTTTTTTTTTTTTTCCCTTGCTATTTATTAAGTGACACTAACAAGTCTGTATTTTGGAATTATGACCCCACTGATAGGATTTGACAACAGAAGAGACAGTGTTGGAATGTAAAAATGAACTTGTGCGAACCAGTTCGGGTCAAAGATTATCTTCTTGTCATATGATTATTTTGAAAGTTTCAACTGTTATAAATATATGTGGGGAAGGTTCACTTAGAAAAAGAATTTGATTTGGAAAGAATAACACGGAATTGTTTATCTCATCTTTAGCTGCCAAACTGTACTCAAAAACAACATTTGTCAGGATGCTGTTGCCTAATGTGTTTGCTGAACTATGAAAGCCTCAGGTTATTTATGTATTTAGTCTGAAAATTGAATTTAGTTCCTCTCATCACTGCGTTGCACGATGATGATGAATGGTATTTGACCAGATTGTTATGCTGGTGTGTGTGCATGTGGCCAATAGAGATAACAGCTTGCAATCACTACTTGTTATCATTGAAAATGTGAGGTACAGTGACTGGTAAGTTGCTTCCTTACACTTATTCCTTCATTTTTCAAGTTCAGGGCCAATGATCTGAATTCTTAAGCAGATATTATTCACATGGGTTTTTTACTGTCTTTTAAATAGGAATTTACCTGCATGAGGAGTAGTGTGCCAAATGGATTTTTTTTTTGGTGAATGCATTGTATATTTTGAGATAGAGTGGATAGGAAAAGGAAATCAATGTGTGAATGTAAAAGGTCTCCCAAGTTTGACCAGAAAATAAGCTCCATTGGAGTTGCCAAATAGTGCTCTCAGTAAAACTGTATAGGCGTTAAAGCAGGACTTGCAATTTTTCTTTGTTTTACTTTGGCTTTTTTTCCCCCTCCCTGATAAGATCTTGACATGCTTAGCTTGATCTGCTAAGCTTGCACTTGGCTCCCATTTATCTGGGGGAGGTGAAGAACAGTGACCACCACCCACCATGATAGGAAATTTCCCATGATAAAATGGGACTCTTTTCTCCTCCTCACCTGAAAAATGAAGTGATCACAGTTAAATATATGTGGTGGTACTGAGCTGGGAAATCAGCAAGGCAGTAACTGGGAGAGGTCATTAGAGTGAACTAGGGTGGTGGCAGTGAAGAGATGGGAAGAGTATATCAAGGAGTACGAGATAATACTTTTTCTCATCTCTTTTGGTACATTTGGGAGGGTAAATTTACGAGCTCCTCTCTATTACACTTTGGTCAAGAGGATCCTGTGATTCAGAGATAAGCAGAGGCAAATAAAGAGGCATTATTCTTGTTTGAGCAGTAGTGGCCCGATAAGGTCCCACAGCTATAGATCTCCTAAAAATGAGCAAATAAAAATTCCTCAGGTTGGTACTTTGGTCAACATTGTTGATGCTTTGCTTAGTTTTGGTTTTGTTTCTTTTCTTGGTGCTTTAGTACAGTGATTTATCTCTGGGTTATGGAGAAGCCTTTCCGTCTGCCTTTCCAGCCACTCATTGCCATGCAGCGGTCCTGTGGTGATAACAGCAATGAGAGATGCCAGTTTCCAAGGGAAGGTGCTCAAACACTTGTCTTCCCATCTCTGTCCGACCCACCTGTCAAATTCTTGCAACTTCACCATGTCATCTTCTTCCCTCCCTGCCCAGGCTCACGTTTCCCAACTCACTTGAGCAGTTTAGGAAGTGCTCCTTTCTCTCCCTCCTGTCCCAGTATGGCCAAGTTGTCTCACTTCCTTCTCCCTTAGTGCCAGGAGTCACCAGGTGGTGCTATTTCCCAAATAAATGCCCTCCTTTGTGTTGCAGTGCCCTCCAGCCCTTGGAGAAGGGTTGTGCAGCATTAGGTTTTGTGCTGCAGCTTCTTTCCTGGGCAGCAGTGTCAAATAGCGAAGGGTTTTGCTCTTAGCCATGGGTTCTGGCTTGAGCCAACCCCTCTGAGACACAGGTGTTCACTGGCTGATTCAGTCACAGGGGTTTTTATGATGTTGAGGACCGTAGAAGACTGGACTGCTTCCACACAGCTTGTGACCACACAGTTGGGCTCCAAAAGCTGCTGGTCTGTAGTGTAAAGTAAGCACAAGTCTCACTAAAGATGACCTCAGACTTTGTGCTATTGGGTACCTATCTGGGCACCCCGCAACCAGGGGGAGATTTTTTTTGCAGGTTCCTTGGCATGTGCTGCTGCTCCATAGGAGGTCTGTGTGCAAGTGACCACTCTGAAGGGTTTCTCCTTTCATCTTCTCATCTTATTAGTTAGCTAGGTTGATACCACCTAATTTCCAGCTGCTTTTTTAATAGACATCAAGCTCTTGCTTGAAACTATAGAGGCTGTTCAAAACAAGGGATTTAGCTTCTTAAGCAATTTGCCAGTACCCCAAAAAGCCACAACTTAAGATGAAGGAATGCAAATAAGCACCAAGTTCCCATCTTCCTTTTCACCAGGCTAGGCACTTCTTCCCCTACCACATGCTGGCAAGGGCAGAAGAAATTGATTGAGATTCCGCTCTTTGATTTCAATTTAATGTCTTCCATTTCTCTTGGCAGTTCAGTTACTGCTCTGAATTTGATAACTTGTGTGGTGGGGGGAAGGTAATGTATATGAGAAGGCTCACAGAATTAGCTGGAAATTAGTTGTGGGGAAGTATTTTCTAAATAATGTTAACGACTGAGCACTGTTATCTCTGCCATCCACACTCATGCTAGCATGGCAGTGTGGTTAGCTTGTACTTTGTGCAGTGCGATGAAGTGATTAAAAATATATATTTAAATTAGAGTATGAGGTTGTGTTTTTCTTTCTTTTTGACTAAAGTAGATGAGCTTTACAATTTACTAAGCTGGGTGTTCCTGTGCTTTAAATCTCTAGGCTTGCTGCAAAGTTTATTATTATCATTATTTAATATATTCTACATTGTTACTGTTCTTGAGTCATGTGAAGAGAAAGGAGCTGAGGTAGCTGTGGTACTGACCCACAGGCCATGTTTCTTCATCAGTCACATTTCTGTTTTGCCTCGTGGCTTTATTTATTTAGTTTTACTGTATTGGAGTTATTTTAAAAAATAGCTTTGAAGGAAGCTTCTTTGTTCTCCCTTTCCCTCCGCAGCCCCATTTCTCATAACCGATGATTGCTTTATAGCTCCATGCCAACTTTAAGGGAGGAATGGGGAGGGGAAAAAAAAAGAAAAAAGAAAAGGGGTTGGCAGTTCACAGAAGAGCAGCATGGTTTGTAAGCTCTGGGTGAGTTTGTGTACAGCAGTCACTGTGTGCCACTTTGTGATTTCTTGGATCATAGTTCAAGCAACTGGTACTCCTGCCATGCACTGCAGTGTAAAACAAGGGTTTGTTCCTTACTGCTGGTTTAATGCCATTTCAATCACTGGACTATGTGTGAAGGAAATATATCTCCTTTTCTGGCTGGATTGTCTTTCCATCATGGTCATGCCTTCCTTTGAGTCCCCACATTTGGAGAAACCTTTCCACATTTTGAGTCAATTCTTCAACTGAAGTTAGTGGAGTTCCTCATAGTTGAATAGCTAGCTGATGGTCTTGGTTTGAGATGAGGGAGAACATTTTTGATGAATCCTTTTGGAAGCCAAGTGTTTGGGAAGGAGAGAGGAGGGAAGGTATGGCCACTCCACTCATCCCAAAAGTCTTTTGGCTGCAGCAGCAGCTCTCCATGTCTCCCACCTTGCATGAAACACTTGAGATTGGAGGCCTTGTTATGAAAGTAGGGTAATGCCAAATAATCTTGCAAGCTCTCTAGGAGACAATTTATTTTCATATAATATTATATATCACAGAATGGTTTGGGTTGGAGGGCACCTTAGAGATCACTTGTCATGGGCAGGGACACCTCCCACCAGACCAGGTTGCCCCAAACCCCATCCAGCCTGGCCTTGAGCACCTCCAGGGATGGGGCAGCCACAGCTTCTCTGGGCAGCCTGTGCCAGTGCCTCACCACCCTCTGAGTGAAGAATTTCTTCCTTATATCTAGTCTAAATCCCCTCTCTTTTAGTTGAAAGCCATTATACCTTGTCCCATCACTACATGCCCTGACAGAGTCCCTCCCCAGCTTCCCATAGGCCCCCTTTAGGCCCTGGCAGGCTGCTGTAAGGTTTCCCCAGAGCCTTCTCTTCTCCAGGCTGAACAACCCCACCCCTCTTAGCGTCTCTTCATGGGAGAGGTGCTCCAACCCTCAGGTCATCTTTGTGGCCCTCCTCTGGACCCGTTCCAACAATAAATTCACTTTCCTAGAAGCATTCAAATCTTTGTATATGAATGCTCCTAGGAAAGTGAATTTATTCTTACAATTAACTCCTATATAGACAGTAGCTGCTCTTCAGTCTGTCCCATCTCTGGCCAACCACGTCACTTTGACAGGATGCCAAAATGTGCTTGGCTGTCTGTGTTTGCTTTTGTACTTTCTGGTTTAGTGAGGCCGGCCATGATATTGTTTGGGGTCTCTGGGCACATCTCTGGTAAAAGCAGATAGATGCGGAGATCTTAATATTGCAGTCCAGGGGTGGGGGAAGGTTGGAATTACTCTTTTTTTCTTTACAAAAAAGGAAAGGACGCAGTGAAATATTAGAGAAGGTGTATTTGAAACTCGGGCACTGGGGTTTTCTGTTTCTAGAAGATAACTGAGCTAGGACCCGGTGGAGAGCAATGGAGAGAAACTGTCACAGTGAATATATCGAAAGTTTTTAGCTTCCAGAGAAAATCTGCAAAATGGCAGAACAAGTAGGAGAGCATTTGGCTGGCTCCTGGTAAAGCAGATAGCAGAGGAGCTGTATATGCCCGAATTTAATTCCACAGTAGGATGTGTGCAGGGCGCATGTGGAAGGAAACCACATGCTGAATAATCACGTTGGTAAGGGAGCCAAAACCTGGCAGCAGATGTTTTTCTATGATGGCTGAGTGGGAACGGGAGAGGTGGATTGGACTGCAGGGACACCCAGCTCTGAGGCGAAGCAGAATTGGCAGTCGCTGTAAGCATTTTACTAATCAATGTGGGCAAAAGGAAAACAAATAGAGAGAAGGGATCAGATGGTACATTATAGACTCGGAGATCAGATAGCATTAAGGCCTGGCCAGCAGATACTTTTCTATTTTAAAATGCTTATTAGGGTATACAGGTGGTAGTAAGGGTGCATATAAATACCAAGCAAACTCACTTAGCCCTTGGCTATCTCTTCAGACACTTCAGTGGTTCTTTGTCACTGTAGCATCTGAACACTTTGGAAGTATCGCAGATCAAAATGCTCATAATGCAGTTACAAGGTAAAATCGAGTCATTACTATTTTCATTTAATAGCTGGTGAGTTGAGACCAGCAGAGCCAAAAGTTCTAGTGCCAAACACAGTCCTTGCAATGCTAGAAGGAAGGATTGTGCCATAATATAATAAGATGAACCTGGTTGGAGTCGAAAAACATCTCTGAGAACAAGCAGTGCATTTTCTATCTGTAGAGGGAGTTGGAACTGATCTAATTCTAATGCACACCAGAGGAAAAAGCCTTACTCTGCAGCTATTTCATGCTCCACAACACTAGCATGGGCCTGAAATTACACTAGCAATTAAAAATGATGACTAGGAGTGGTTTTTGCTGTGGGAGAATTGACACAGACCATCTTAACTCCATGGGAGTAATATACCCACTTACTTAAGAGACCAATATTAGTACGTATAATGAGTTTAGAGAAGAGTGTATGAGAAACAGAAATGCAAACAGGGATATTCTTGACATATGACCAAAAGAGCTGTGGTGTTTTGTACTGAAACAATGAGAAGCTGCAGAATAACCCTGCCCCTACAAACCCAGTTGCATTGAGATTGGTGTTTGTTCTGGGATGGATCACAAGGAGCTCCACTCCAGTACTCAGCAGTCGTGTTCCAGTTCATTTAGCAAACACCTTTCATTCTGGGAAATGCATGATAGCACATTGATGGTCCCAGAGACCAATTCTACTTCCAGTTCTTCCCTTCAAGAATTTGCTTTGCAACCAAGTATCCCCCGGACCTTTGCAGAGTGTCCAGTATGTCACTGGTGCCATAAAATTGTCTGGTGTTGCTTGGAGCTCCTGTTGCAGAGGCACCTTGCCAGGCTTGTGCAAGCTCTTCAGAGTACCTGAGGTAACAAATGAAGCCAATTAAAGGTGGTGAGCAGAGTGAGGGGAGAAGCACAAGCCTCTCACTTGGTAGAGGGCCTGTCTGGGAGGTGGCTTCAGGGCTGAAAAACCATGCTGCTGCTTTGGGCAGCAGGGTGCCCACAGCCCAGTGCTGAGCTCTGGAAGGTGGCTCCCAGCAAATCAACAGGAAAAGGGTCTTCTCTGAGGATCAGGTTGCTCATCGTGGAAATAACCTATTTCTTACCACACAGGGATGTACAGAAAATTACAATTCACAAAAATTATTTGTGGCCAGAATGAGATGTGTATCATTTGGATCACAGAAGCAAGGCATCAGGACACCTCAGCCTGCTTTCCTCTGTCTCAGCCCACAGTCACAGGCAGTTTTATGTTCCCGAAGCAGCTGGGAGCCAGTGTGTCGGTCTGAGGGCTGCTCTTGCATTTTCATCGATGTGCTTATGCAGTGGTGGGGTTTGCTCACTTGATACGTCTTGCAGATGGAAAAACTGAATCCAGCAAGAAGCTATTTGCACTTCTTCCTAGACACCACCCCTCAGTGAGTGCCTGCGTTTTTGCTGGGGCAAGCCTGTCGCTTGGCAGGTTCAGTTCAGTCCCATGGGTGTCTCTGAACCCGGGTCTCCTGAAAGATATTATTTCTCCTTACTGCAGCGTCTTCAGACAAGTAAGCGATACCCATACACGGGGAAGGACAAAGGATATGTTTAAGGCAAGCAGAAGTTTACTGGGTAGGATTGTTCTTGGATTTGAATACTGCCCTTGGAAACTGTGATCAGGAATCTGTTGTGCATAACTCTTCCTTGTATGTTCATACAGTCAATAAAAACCCGAAGCCGGTTTCAGTTGCTCTTCAAGCTGCCTGCCACAGCCTTCCAGAGCAGCTCTAACTGGATTAGTAAGACATGGAAAATATTGCAATGCTGCTTGCATCTGATCTTCTGAGTAATGACTGAAATGTTAATGGCAGGCACACAGCACTAAAGCAGGCTGCAAATAGCAAAGCTTTGTTTGTTTTGTTTGGTTTTGCTCAGTTCATGGATTATTATTTATTTATTTATTTATTTTACCTTGAATTGGAGTTTAAAATACAGCAATATTCCTGTCCTCAGCCATACCACATGCCTTATGGGTTAAGGGCGAGCATCTCTGCAAGCAGCAAAGATGCAGGCTGGATATCTCAGTGCTGCAAGCCAGACATTGCATGAGGAGCGACGTTCCTCCAAGATACCAGGCTTGACCAGAGCTGAGCATACATTTCTGCAGAAGCCTGCCAATACTTGATAGCGCAGGCCCAGCAATTTGTTTGATGATAGCTAATAAAATGCCAGCCATCCAGCAGCACTGCGATGTGATTACGCTGCTGCGAATTTTCAAATTCCATCAAAGTCCTGCTGTGGATAATGGGAATGGGCCAGGGGGATTCAGCTGTAAATCAAAAACTAAATCATGGCCAATTCTGACAGTGGAAAGAGCGGCTATTTTAATGTGCAGAGCCTGAACTGCCAAGTCCAAACCAGCTGCAGTATGGAGAGCGACTAAATTGAAAGGTCTCTGCTTTTTTTTAAGACTCATTGATTTTTTTTTTCTTTCCCTAAAATTTAAGCCATATCTCTCTACTCTTTCTACTTCAGATTTGCCTGGCCAGCTGCAGAGATTTTGAGTGCCTTCTTTTGTATTACAAATATTAAATATATTGATGATAAAGGACAGTTTTCTCTCTCTCTCTCTCTTTTTTTTTTTTTTTTTTTTTTTTTTTTTTTTTTTTTTTTTGGCAAATTCATACCAATTCAAGTGTTCTCATCTGTACATCTTAATTACTTCAACACTGGTAGTTCTGCAGTCAGCAAAGCAAGGACCTCTCCTTGCTACCTGTTGTGGTGCTGGCAGGAGTCAGGTCAGCGTGTAACAAAAAGGAGAATTTAATGGGAAATCTTGAGCATAAACTGGCTTCTCTGTTATTTTCAGTTAGTAAGGAAGCGGCCAAGAAACTTGTCCATTGGCATGAATATATGACTGGGAGCCAGGAATTGTTCTTTATTCCAATAATAAGGAACAGCTAGCTTCGTCTCTGAGCAAATCCTCTTCCATGAGAGCAGTACAGCTTTCTGACTGTGTCCTTATTCTGTATGTTGATCTGGCCTTTTTTTTTTTTTTTTTTTTTTTTTTTTTTTTTTTTTAATCCTCTCTGTGTCTGTAAGATGTCACAAGACAGCGTTCCCTCACTGGAAGGTACACCAACAAGACCCTTAGTGGCCATATTTGAACATCGCTGTTTCTGGTGCATGCACTTAGTGCACCTCAACAGCTTGCTGGTATTGCCCTCTGCCTGTAGCCTGGCTCTTCAGCAGCATGAGGAGCTTTTGGGGAGCCCTGGCAGCAACTGGCTTTGAGGGGCAGATGCATTCCTTGCGAGGTGTAGGGGCAGACATGCCAAGTGCAGTAAAATCTACTTTGGGCATGCCTCAAGTCTTCCTGCTTACAGAAAAGGTTAAAGAGTTTTCACTTTCAAAAGTTTCTAACATTATGGTTGAAAAATAATGTATGCTTTACTTGCTTTTTTTTTTTTTTTAATTATTTTTATTATATTTATACCCTACAGGTTGTTAGGGTATGGTCATTCTTGCGATATGCAAGACTAACTCCTGTTAAACCCAGCCAGCTCTAATGAGACATCTGCGTCTAGACCACGTCTGAATGAATCTTAGTTATTACCAAAAAGTGCTTTGGAAGGGCAGACATTTTCAATTTCTACAAATTGAAATACCCTGGATTAAATCCTGGATTTGTCTAAATTGATGGGAAAACTTCCATCCTTCCAAGGGAGCCATGTGTGTGATCGGTATTTTGTAGAGATCAGTTCTCCTTTACTTCTCAGTGCAGATTTTTATGGCACCCGTCACCAGGGTATCTCAACCCTCTTTTAAAGCTGAAATGGGAAGTTAGTCATGAGGTCTGTAGTGATTACAAACCAGATGTTCTTTTTTTCTTTCTTCTTACTTTGCAAGTAGAGGACAGAAGGCAGTTTCTGCAGTGTGTTTGTTTTTAGCATGCCATTTCCCCATGTGAAATACCGTATAGTATTCTTGTTCTATTTGCATTTCCAAAATCTTAGGATCATAAAAGATTTTTTGCATGGTTTCTCTGATTTTACATATATTAAAAAGCCCTGTGTGTTAACATGGCACAGAAGGATTCTGTGCTGTCAAGAATAAAATAGCTGTTGCAGCAGGATGCGTAATTATAGGACTACTATTTAGTCATCAGTCACAGAATGCATGGATTTTTTTATTTTTTTTTTGTGAATTCTCCATTTATTCTGTTTCAGATGTGGAAAGAATTTACATGAAGAATTTAGTTTGCTCAGCACGATGAGGCTTGACCCATCTGAATATATTAAAAGCTGTTACATATCTGGGCTAAAGAATAAGGCCCTAATCAGGGATGTGTTTGTGGAGTCATATAGCTCCATTCCACGTGGAAAAGTGCTTCAAGCACTCAGTCCTACGGTGGTGCAAAGGTATAAAAAAGACATCCATATTTAAATAAAGAGCTAATTTTTTTTTTTTTTTCTTTTTGTTTTTTTCTCCCCTGCCAGAACGCGCACATCTGGAACAGTGGATAGAGGAATATACCCACTGCCTATCTGTAATGGGAAAATGCTTTTCTCTTTTCCTAATATATATGGCTCGTATTTTACACTTTTAAATCTTCCTGTGCTGCTGTGGATCAGCCAGCAGAAATCAGCATCTTGGTTGTTGTTTGCCTGCGGATTAGTTGCCAGCATCCTGTAATTCTGCTGGCTTGAAATGTAGCCTCTTCTTCCTTACAGTAATGGGAGCAGAGAAGAGCCAAATGGGGTGGTTCTCTGCGAGCAGGAGTGTGGGTGGAAGCACTGAGCTTTGTGGCATGCTGCTCTCTGCTCCGGAGCTCTTAAAATCCTCCTGCCTCAATCTGTGGTTAAAGGATTTCAGAGGAGTAGAGAATGTGTTTTCAGGGTTATGGAGGGAAAAAAATCAAGAATCCATCATGCTTGCGTTGGTTCCTTGTATTTATCAGAACCATCTGATACTGCTTCAGATTTTCACATCCATTTTGCAGACTGGGGGAGATTCTGAAGTTGTGGCTGCTTCTGGTAAACTAACAGTGGTTTCCTTACTGTGGATTACTTTTCTACTCCTTTCCTTCCTCCCCACCCCTTTTGCTCATCTCAGCGCAATGCATTTTGTAACTGAAACTTTGAAAATGTGCTACGAGGCTTGTGAAGAAGAAAGGAGAAAAGCAAACGTGCGGTTGGTCCCGTGAGTGACTCATCCAACTGTTCTTCTGACGATGCAAATGACTGCGTATGCCTGCCTCAGTCGCTGCTAGTGCATCAGGAACAGGACTCTTGACTCAGAGTCGTCATTACAGACACATTCCTTGCTTGCTGCTCCTTCCATGGGGTGGTATGCTCCCGATCATGACGTGTGCATTATATAGTGTTGAAACCTTTGGATTTCATGTGGATCAGGATTCTTCAGAAGAATTACAAGGATCTGTTCCTCAAAGCGTGACACAACTCCTCAGGACATATTCCCAGTTTCTGAAGCTTGTCAAATCCACTCAGCTCACTACTGCTGTGACCTTTTATATAGGCCAAAATTTTATTCCCTGGTATGTGTTTGATGTTACATGTATACCAGTGGACTGAAATAAAAGAACTAGATTAAAGGATGAAAAAAGCTGGAGAGCAGCAGAACTTTTGAGAACTGAAAAAATAAATCATCCACAAGCATGAGTGTTACCAAGGCATGTGGCTTGACAAGTCTGTTATCCTTTGAAGAAAAAGAAACAAAACCAGGATGATCATCCTCATCGCAGTTTAGAAAAATGAATGTATGTAGGGAAAGACCATGTAGCAAAGAACAAAGCAGGTGGTAGCAGGAATGCTTTGCATATTGTAGTGTGGAGGTAAAACTGAACACGTTGCTGAGAAGTGAATGACATTTCTACTTCTTTGAAGCAGCCATGCTTGCTTTTGTTTTTGTAAGAGCTACTTGGAAAGTCATTCCCTCTTGTCAGCAAAATATGAGGTCTGATTAGCAGTACAAGATTTCTATGAAGTTTTCAAGTTGTTGCAAAACGTCCACATGCCATGCTTTGCTTTGCTTTTGGGCAGGTGGGTGTTTTACCTGATGCCTGTGAGCATGGTGCTGTGAACTGAAAGTTGTCTGCGCAGCTTTGAATTCAGCAGTAGAATGACATTAGTAGAACTGCCTAACGTAGGAAGGTTTTTCTGTTTCATTCCCTTCCCCTCTGGGCTGTAATGATGCTGAGGTAGCTGGCCATTCAGACCCTTGAGGCAATGAGATGGGAGGGCTTTTTTTTCGGCTGAACCCCTTTGTGCCATAAACTGACTGCTCCTGGAGAGTGTAGGCTGGCTTCACTGGTGGTCCAAGTCCATTGGTTTTACTGGAGTTAAACCATGGGTAAATTGTAGTCAAAGCAACCACAGCAGCAAAGTCTAAGGATGCCTGTAGGTATTTGAGGGCTTACAAGGCTGGCACGTGCTTGGCTTTAGCTGTGCTCATTGCGAGAGACGTGAGGGAAACAGAAACTTCTGAAGTTTGGTTAACGTTAGCATGAAACGCTAGCAGGAGTCATGAACTGGAAGTCAAAGACGCAGGAGTTTCCATTAAATGAGCTGGGCTCTAATCCGTGCGTGTGGATGTCACGTCCCTGCTGGTGACTGGGTTCCTCTTGCTTAAGAGATGTAATTGCAGTTGCCCTTCTTAGTGACCCATCAAGGGAGCAGAAATAAAGTACACGAAACTAAAGTATCATCAGGTCACACGAAGCAATATCTAGTTTCGAATGCAGTGGCAGAAACTACGTCCCCACAAGAAGGAAACATAATTCTCCACATTGAATGGGTGGTAGGTTGGTAGTTTTTTTCCCCCACGGCATTTTAAATCCAGCATAATAATTAGATTCTCAGTTTCAGCACAGAGGATTGTCTCTTTTAAAATGTGTTGTGCTCTCCTGGTCTAGTAATTATACAGAAATGTCAGCTGGAATTGATAATGAAGGCAAAATTTGGGAAAAGCAATAGGATGTGTTGCTGCTATTGATCAAAGGCTACAGGGCTGGTTTTAAACACTTACTCTCTTTGATCTTTTTTTTTCCTATCGATTGAACACAGTAGATAAACAACTGTCTGTGTAGCATGAGCATTTATTGTGGCTTTTAAGCTGACTAAGGACAGCTTTGAATTAAATATGAGAGTTGAAATGATGGTTTTCTAATAAGTGCAGTGTATCAAGACTTTGCAGTGGTGTTATAGTTTCATTTAAACACAGGGGAAGGAAATTAAATACTGACATTCTTTTTCTTTCATATTTGAAAAGAATATAAAAATTACAAAATTGATTATGGGAGAGGCAAAGGCTTTTTTCTTTTTAAATATAGTTATTTAGTGCTGTCAAACTGCTGTCTTGTCTTGGCAATTTCAGATAAATTTGTGTAAGTTACTCAAATGCCTTAAAATGCAAGATACAAATGGATGTTAGGTGAGTTTCTGCAATCGGTTCCAATGAAATTAATAGAAAGCTTTCCACAGACTTTTTAATGACTTGGATGGGGCCCTGGGCAGTCATTGGTGATGCCTCAGAAAGGTCAGGATCGATTTCCTGGCATCCTCTTAGTCTCTAAGGAGGCTCTTTGCATTTCTCTGGGAGACACAGTGATATTGCTGTTCCTCTTGCTTTATAATTCTCTGTGTTTATATTCTGCTACCTAACATGCAAAGCTTCTCAGGATAACAGAGGGAAGATGAAAAATGCTGCTTTGGGGGGAAGTTGCTCATATCTTAAATGCCTAAAATAGTCATTCTGAGTAATGTCAAGCTTTCTTCCCTTCCTCTTCTCCCCATCCTACCCCTTGTCTGGAAGGGATTCTGCATTTGGTTTCAGTATTGCACTGCTCTTATCTTTCCTTATTGATTGTGGTGGGGAAATAAGTGCAAATCGAAGCAGCCTTCTGCATCGCAGTGTGGAGAGCAAGTTGTGTCGTGTTTAAAGCAGTGCTGCTCCACCCTTGTCCAGCAAAACACGTCTCAGGGGATTTGACCCTTTGGATTCCTGCTTTTTAAAAAATACCTGAATATCTGAACAGGCCTGAATGAATTATTCTCTGGCCCATGGTTTTGCTGGGTTTCAAACACCGTGTTTGAAAATGCGTCTTTTTTTTTTTTAACAAGTTAATGGTTGTGCTTGAAGTGCTGCACCCCTTCCAACAGGATTATAAATGCACCCCAAAAATACAAGACTTCAAGAGAAGGAAGTCTTGGGATGAGGAACAGGGAGAACTTTTCATAATTCTGACATTAAAAAAGTAATAATCCCTGTGCTTTCTTTTCTGTTGAACTATTTCACCTGCCCCCCTTGCCAATAGGAAAAAAAAAATGTCATGGAAAATTTCTTCAGGTGAAACACAGATACCTAGGGTCTCCTGAATTCACTGTCATGCTTTTCCTTAATTTCAGGATACCGGGGTTGGGAAATCAAGCATTGTTTGTCGATTCGTCCAGGACCACTTTGATCACAATATTAGTCCTACTATTGGGTAAGTACCCTGCATAATATCATTTTTCTTATACAGACACTGCCCTCAGCTGAGCTACTTTCTCTTCTCCTTACTTTCAAGGCTCTGAACACTGCATATATTTTTTTTTTCTCTACTTTGCCAACCTCATTGAACCCTTTAGTCTCATGTTACCTGCTTAGAGAGCCTGGGGCTGCCCAAACCAGCTCTGCTCTGCTCTCCCTGTTCTGGGAACCCAACGTGGGCTCCAATTTACTTCATGGCCATGCATTCTCTGATGGAGAGGCTGTCAGAGCTGTGCCTTGTTTCTCATGTGAGTGATGTCTCTTGAAATCACCTCTTTGCTGGAGCTGCCCAGGACCTCTACCAACCTGTGTTGTGCATGGCCATGGCTTCCAGGTCTTGTGTTCCTTTCACCCTTTGCACAGGCCAGTGTATGGTATAATACATGTTAAACACATATGTCTCTCTCTCTATATATATTAATATAGAGAGAGAACCTATATGTATATGAGCTGACAATGGGTGAATGCCACATGTTTTATTGTTTACTTTCCATGCAGCAGAACAATTGGGAAACCTGTAAGTAAAGGCTTGTTGCTTTGGTTTTCACAGAAAGAAGACTTGAGGCTAAAATCTGGTATTTTTTGTGTTTGTGTAAACATGTAGATACTTCAGATTTCCATGAACACAAAGGAACAGAAAAAGAACCTCGTAATTTATTTTTTTTTTCCCCTGCAAGTTCCTAGTGAGCCCATAACACCTAAATAATCCCATGAATTATTTTTTTTTTTTTACTGCTCCCTTTCTAATTCATCACATTTTTCTTCCCCTGTCTTACACCCATCTTAGGTCTCTTACTCATCAAGAATTTCCCATGGGAGATGATGCTTTGATCACAGGAGTTTAGGATTAAAATTACTTTAGTTCCAAGTGGTCAATGAGGTATCAAATTTAATCCTTGGAGTTTAACAACCCAAACAGGCTATGATCTGCACAATGACCAGGACATCCTATGGCTGAGTGGTGACAGAAGAATGATGGCAAACCCTTAATGTTCCTAAGTTGTCCATGCTGTCAGGCTAGACCATGATATTGACAGTGCCTGTTCCCAGGTGTGGATGTGCTTTCATCTAAGTTTAGGATTGTCCTTGTTTTGAAAAAGACAGGATAATGCAATTTAAACAAAGTATAATTAACGCCTGCTCTTTAGAAAAACTGACAGGCTTCTTCATTTCAGACCATCAAAAGCATACTAGTCCTGTAGCTGATTTTAATTCCTTTTTTTTTTTTCTTTTTCTTTTAATATTCTAGGGACAAATCTGCCAAATCCAGCAGTGCCTGGAAAAAAATTGAAAATTCTTGAACTTTTATGGGGAGAGGAATTGAATATATGATGTTCACAAAGGAGTAACTTGGGTGGAAAGGCTGACCTTTCTTGTGTGTTACAGCTGTTTTAAATCTGCTCTGAAAGATGGGTAATTTTTTTGAGTGCTGTTCGGAGGGCTGCAAGATTTCTTTCAAACCTCTGTGTTTGAATGCAGAGGAACTTTTTGAAGTTCCAGGGCAATATTGGACTCCCACTTGTAATGAATAGAGAAAAATAGGCAGAGAGAAGGGAACCAAGCAAGCACATAATGAGTAACATTACTGACTGAAGGACACTTGTTGGCAGTGAAGAAATTGATGGAAACTTGAGTGGTTCTTCGCTTCTGTGTCATCATCAGCGTTTTTCCCAAGTAGTTGTTGTTGCCAAGTAAATGTCTTCTGCTCAAATGGGGAAAAAATCCTTTAATTTTCATAATTGTGATAACAGAGGAAAAATATTTTTCTATTTGAGGATTAAATTGTGAAGGCTAGTTTGCATGCAGATGATAGTACTTGTCTGTGTAGGATGACTATGTCAATAAGTCTTTTGTTGTCATTATTTTTTCAGAATTAATCTAGTTTTAAATATACAGTCCTTGAAATCTACAGTAGCTGCTGAGGCTCTGAAGTTCCTGTTTTTGGAACAGTGAAGTGTTGCTTAATGCTTCAAGTAGATGCATTAAGCTGAAAGCACCCACCCTGAAAATAACCAAAGAAAATGCTGCTTTTTGTTTATTTGTTTGCTTATTATTTTTGCTTATTATTTGTTTGCTTGCCTTACTTAATATTTTTGTATGCAATGCAGCATTGTTAGATTCATGCAGTTTGCAGATGGCTGTAGAGAAGAACTCTTGTACATCATTCTCAGATGTTTTGATCAGTCATATGTCCTTGATATAATTTGGTGCTTTTGTTATGACAGTGCATTGTATCAAATGCATCTTTATGAGCTGGGAAAAAAAAAAAAGTTTTCACAACAGAAATTGCTCAGCAGTGTCCAGATAGCATAAGGGAAAAAAATCTACCAGAGTTTGGCAGTTTCTCCTAGCCAGTTTTCAGTTCAAATGCTCTAATGTAGAAAAAGCCTAAAAAGTTATTTCCGAATAGAAGTTACACTATGAAACCATAGGCAAATCACATTTCCTACAAAAAAATAAAAGAAGTGACAAAGTTTTCTTCATCTGTGTTGACAGGGGGAAGAACTTTATTTCAATTTATTTACTCTGTGCATTTCAGCAGGTGACTTGTCTGTTCCCTACTGATCAAAGTGACCATCCTCCTAGATTTAATTGAAAATCCATGTATTTGTTGCCTGGTATGATGCTGACTGACATATTCTCAGGTCTGTATCACCAAGAAGATGGAGACAGGTGGTAGCAGCATCTGAGCATGAGTGGCAGGAGCGTTTGTGTTCCTGTGCCTGTGCACATGAGCCCTTTGAGCTGCAGAGGTTTTTTACTTTTTGTAGGCATTTTATCCAGGTTTTGGTGGTTCCCTATATGTAGTCTATCCCAGCAGAACTGGCTAGGATCTGTAGTTTCCTTTTTTTTTTTTTTTTTTTTTTAAATCAATGTCACTCATGTAAAGAATTTATGCTGCTTCCTTCTTTTAACCATAAATGAGATCCCCCTACTCTTCTTTTCAGAGCATCCTTCATGACTAAAACTGTGCCTTGTGGGAATGAGCTTCATAAATTTCTGATCTGGGATACAGCTGGTCAGGAGCGGGTGAGTATTAACTGTGCAGTACATCTTGGTCTCTTACAATGCATTTGCTCACTTAAAAACAAAAACAAACAAACAAAAAAAACACACAACGTTTTTCATCTTAAGAAGACTTTGCAAGTGTAAATCTGCTGAATTTTTTGTAAGGCTCTGTGAAGTGGGTGGTTGGCAGTCACTGTTAAACAGGTTCCCATTTCTCAGCTGGGGAAAATGCAGAAGCAGGCTGACAGTACAACTGACCTAAAAGAAAAGCTGGCCGTGGATTTCAGCTCTAGTTTCACAATGGAGCTGTGCCTTAGCTTGCAGATGTTACCTGTGCCCACACCGTGATCATTAAGGGCAGCTGTGTAAGTTATTGGCCACTTTCTTTGCCACAGCTTGGGCTGTGCCTGAAGGCTGGGCAATTCTCCTGTTGTTTCCCCAGGGTTATGTGTGGCAGCTTTCATTTACACTGGAAAGCAACTTGGCTAAGCTGGTGGTGACTTCAAGACTGTCCGGAGCTGGGACATTGAATGTAGGCACAAGCTGTGTCTGCTGGTGTTGGTTTTGAAATTAGTACTGGCAAACTGAACCATGTAGGGTTTGTTTCTTGATTTTATTTATTTTTTCTTAATTTTCCCCAAGTGGGTTAAGTGAACTGCTCAAATTAAATAGCTTTTCCTTTGGCTTTTCAAAAAAGCCATAATGGAAATCACGGGCAATCGTTCATATTGATTGTATACACGCCTGTTTGGTCATTTGTTTCTTTTAAGAGGTTTAATGGCAGTGGTGTTCTGCAACAGGCTGACTGTAGAGTTCTCTTAATCTATGCCTACATTTATGTTGAGAAATATGTTGAGAAATATATTTTAAAAAAAAAAAAAAAAAAAAAAGGAAAAATCCATGCACATGTTTTAAAGCATCTTTAAAACTTGCTGTTAAATTACACTGCTCCTGTTCTTAGAAAAAAGCAGCTACGCTCATGGTAGGGTGGGGCAAAATTAGATGCTTATACAGACTGCACTGTCTGTCCTGCTGCATCCTGCTGCGTTCTCCAAACCTCGCGTGTGAATTGCAGACAATAAAGAATGTTGCTGTTAAGTGCAGGAAATACTCATGCTTTTCTTTACAATGTGCAGCATAACGTAAAGCGGGCCTGCTGAAATCTGTTGACTCTTAGCAATTTGGCATGTTATTTATGATGGGAACAGAGATATTTTAAAACGTTCATGAAATACAGCATAATCCCTTCCCTTGAACCTTTTTTGTTCCATTTCTGAATGGCCTGGAGCTGAAGAAGACTGTGTGTGGGGTTTCAGTTGGTCAGAGATAGCAAAGGTTCATTTGCTTTCCCATGGTTTGCTTCTCCTTGCTTATTCTTTCCCCTTCCTCTCTCCACTGCCCTACTCCGCCTTTTTTTTTTTTTTCCTCCTTTGTAGCTTTTTGGCACATAATCATAGAATCACAGAATATCCTAAGTTGGAAAGGACACACATGGATCATCATCCAACTCCTGACTACACACAAGACTAACGAAAAACTAAATCATATGTCTGAGAGTGTTGTCCAAATGCTTCTTGAACTCTGGCAGGCTCAGTGCTATCACCACTACTCTGAGGAGCCTGTCCCAGTGCCTGAGCACCCTCTGGGTGCAGACCCTTTCCCTAACACCCATCCTGACCCTCCCCTGTCCCAGCCCCATGCCGTTCCCTCGGGTCCTGTCGCTGTCCCCAGAGAGCAGAGCTCAGCGCCTGCCCCTCCGCTCCCCTCGTGAGGGAGCTGCAGGCCACCATGAGGCCTCCCCTCAGCCTGCTCTGCTCGGGGCTGAACAAACCAAAGGACATCTCCTCATACATTTTCCCCTCCAGACCTTTCACCATCTTTGTAGCCCTCCTTTGGACACTCTAACATTTTTATGTCCTTTTTATGTTGTGGTGCCCGAAACTGCACACAGCACTTGAAGGGAAGCTGCACTCAGACAAAGTAGAGCAGGACAGTCCCTTCCCTAAATCTGTTAGCAATGCTATTCCTGATGCACCCCAGGACATGGTTGGCCCTCCTGGCTGCCAGGGCATGCTGCTGGCTTGTGTTCAGCTTGCTGTCGATCAAAACCCCCAGATCCCTTTCTTTGTGGCTGCTCTCTAGAGTCTGTACACACAGCCAAGGTTGCCCCATCCCAGGTGCAGAATCCAGCACTTGTTCTTGTTGAACTTCATATTGTCGGTGATTGCCCAGCTTCTATTTTGCATCTCTGCAAGGCCTCTCTGCCCCAGAGGGAGTCAACCACTCCTCCTAACTTAGTGTCATTTGCAAACTTAGAATGTACTTGAGTCCTGCATCCAGATCATTTATAAAAAACATCAAAGAGAACTGGCCCTAAAATGGAGCCCTGTGGAACCCCATTAGTGACTGGCCACCAGCCTAATGTCACCCCATTTACCATCACCCTTTGAGCTCAGCCCATCATCTAATTGTTCACCCATCATGTTATGTACTTTATATAGAACTCTGTCTCTGAGATGTAGGTATAAATGTGAATCTATTTTCCTGCATAATCTTAAGACTCTCAAAGCATGTTAGGAGTATTAGTTTTGTAAAGTAGGTGAGTATTAATAAGCATTATTTAGGAAGCTGAATGATAACTCATTTGAGGCAGGAAATCTGTGACTGAGCTTTGACTCTTGGATACAAAATCTGTCCTTTATGCCCCCCTCCCTCCCCTTTTAAGCTCATCATTTTCCAAACATCTGCTTTCCTTTCCTTTTTCTAGCAGTGATGAGCAGTGGCAACCACAAATATGGCTAAATTATTCAGAATATGATACATATAAGTTATGTTAATGGTTTTCATGTGTAATAATGAATTATAACATCCCTAGGCCGGGGTCCTAAAGGGAGCCTAGGGATCTTTTTCTTCTGTATTTCCACAATGCATTTCCAGTCCTTTGGACTCTTGTAATCTGGGGTGATAAATGATGTTGATGATTGTTGAACACTGTCTACCAAGTCAGCTGAGTTTCTCAAGATGAGGTTGATGTTGTTCCAGGTGGTTCTCTGCCCTGGAACATCCCCATTTTATGGGTAAACGCATTGTGCCTCTCAGTAGCTTATTGATTTTAATTTCTATTTGGGACTGTCATTACGTTGTCTTCATCATGTTGCTCCTTCTGATCATGCTATTCAAGAAAGCATGACTTCATGCTATCTATCCTCTGAACAACAGCGATGACCCAAAGCTTGCAACCTACCCCAAACTCTGGGCCTGCTGCTGTTTTTGTAGTGTGTTAATGAATGCATTCTAAATGCTGTTTCTGCTTTGAGAAATACAACTTAGAATACGTTTGTAAGCAGACTAACAACTGTTGTCCTTTCCTTGTTCTCTTTGGTTTTGTTGAGTCTTTATGTTCCAGTGATAAAGTCTGGGAGTTTTGTCAGTGCTTCTACTGTCAATACTGCTGATAACTCCGTTTAGGACTTCCTGCTCTTTCAGCATTGGGTTAATTTGGCTTTGTTCTTCTAAATGCCAGGCCAGGCACAGGACATGCATGTGCTTATTCTGGAGCTGGGGGACCATGTACTTCCCCAGCTGTGCCAGCTATTGCTGTGTCTGCATGCTGTGTGCCTCCTGGTCCCCCTCAGCAAGCTAAGAGAACCTGGAAATTCATGGGACTTTTTCTGAAGAGTCACACACAGGATGGTGAGGAAGCAAAGGAGAGAGAGAAGCAAGCTGGAGGCACTCAGCACCCCCTTGAGGCATTAAATCAACTTTCAGATACCCATTTGTAGCTTTTCAAGCCTTTGGAAACATTGGTCACTACTGGTTTTGAAAGCTTGTAGTAATGCTTAGGTGTTATTGAAGAAACTGAGTATACAGACCAGCCAGCCAGAGCTTGGTTGTGGAGAGCAGATAACTTCTGATTGGTGTGGATATTAGATATACTATTTTCATTTCTTTTGTGTCAGGAGACTTGGAATTGTAGGCAGAGCCAAGAAGTAACTAAAATTGCCATTTCATGGGAGATAATAAGCAGCTGTCACTTCTGCACAATGACAACAATGCACCAGAAAATGGAGATGAAAAGCTTTTCTATCGCAGTGTTGGTGGCAGAGGATGCTCAGCACGCTTCTTGGAGGAGAGCTGGGGAGAGGGACGTGGCTTTCCAGCAGTGTTTGCTGTGGAGAACATATGTTGTAGTTGATGACAAAAGGAGAAAGCTTGTTAATCCTTTTATCTTGTTTCTTCTTTTGCCTTTCTTGGGTAGGCAAAGCGTTAAACTGGCAGCATGCTTAACAAAATCCCTCTGCTTTTCTGTGTCTCTGCAGACCCAGTTGTGCGATGTTGGTTTGTTTTCAGATGAGCTCACTTTATTCTGTTTTTCAGACTGTCACCTTCCCTCCACCCAGCCTGTTTTCCAAATCTCCCTTTCTGCCCATCTTACATTTTTTTTCCCCATCAGCTTTAAATTGTTGCTGTGGACTTCAGGACTTAAATTCATGGCAATTATGTTATTGTTAGCAAAGACTCCCTTCCCTAAGAACAATCTCTTCACAAGTTAGCTAATGATGTTTTTATTAGCATATATTTTGGTTCATGATGCCCTAAGTAGCTTCTAATTACAATGCTTTGTCTGAATACCTTGGGTGGCTGCCAGCTTTCCATTTTGCCAGCTGAGGAATATTGTAGCAAATACTTAGGGAGCCTGAGGGCCATGTTTCTAGGGCAGAAAAATTTATCTTTGTCCTTTTTAAGTTTACTCTTTTTTTTTTCCCTTTAACTGTTCATTGATGTGGTACTTAGGGACATAATTTATTGGTGGTTGGGCAGTAGTTGGACCAGATGATCTTGGAGGTCTTTTCTAGCATTAATTATTTTATGATTTCCCAGGAAAAGATTGGCAAAGATATCTGTAGCATTTCATAGTCATCTCTTTTCTGGGTGACAGTAGTTGTTCTGGTGATTCGAAGACAAGGTGTGTAAATGTTCCTTGATGGGAGGGCTTTTTTGCCTCATTTATCCTAAGCTGGATCCTAGATGTTGGAGCTAAACAGAAGTAGTGAATTTCTGCTCTTTAATGGGTAGAGGAGGCAGGGTACCTTAATGTTGGTACCACAAAACCATGAGAAACTGGTTCAAATGTAAAATCTGGCTGCAACCTAAGATGACTTCTTTCCAGAAACAAAACCTTGTGACTCAGCATGGTGCTGGAGCTGTCCAGTCTGTGTGGACTCAGTCTCAAATGAGAACAGGTCAATGGTTACTAGCACATCATGCCTTGCCAACATAATTACCAAGCTTTTTCTAAATTCCCACTAAAATCCTACTGCCCTGAGAGGAGGTAACAGCATGTGTCAATGGCTCGAGCTGCTTCTGCAGTGAAGACGTCTGAATTTTGCTCTACAGTTGTACTTAGGTGATTGTGATGGTAGCCTACAGCTATGTTGTGAGGTCCTTTCCTACACATGATGAAAGGACATCCCCACAGTGAGCTACTACCAGTGTGCTATGAAGGTCAACGGGTGATTTGGTAGCGCGTGTTCATGGGGGCACAAGTGGCATTGGACCTAGTGAGTGAATATGTTTATTTTCCTGTTTTTAGGGTGAGCATTAAACAAGGTAAGTCATTGTATGCTAACATGTTTCTTAAGCTTCAATGAACTTGCAGCATGTGTAGTTTGAGCCCTGGTTTAGGCGTGGTGTCTTTTACATGTGTGTTTAGTGACTGGAAACTGTGGAAAGGCTCAGCACAGGTCACTTTTGTGATGTTGCAAAGGTTTATTTTTTGCTTATTTAAAATATTTTCAAATAGATAACCTTAAAATGTTGGCATTTTTCCCTCCTCGCTTCAGGAATTCTTACATCTTTGAGAAGAATGCTCATTCTCTTATGTAAATCATCATCAATTGAACTAGCAAAAATACATATAGATCAGAGACAGATCTTCCCTGATTTAATAAGCTTGCAAATTCTGAGATTTCCTATATATCCTTACAGGAGTGATATTTGACTGTTCTTTCCTTTTTTTTTTTTTTTTTTTTCTTCTGACCTTCATGAAACACTGATATAAGAAAACGCATACATTTTAAAGCTTCCTTAGAACTAGAATCACAGTCTTGAATCATGGCAGCAAACACTATTCAAGGTTATAAAATGCTAAATCGTATCTGATAGTGGCATTCATGCATAACATTTTTCCATTCACTCTTTGCCAGCTGAGAATGTCAGGAATTTTTTGTCCCTTCCTTGGCTGCTGCTTGTGTGAGAAGCTTATGTTTCGGGATAATCTGTTTGACACTTCTGGTTTATTGCCTTTGCTTCTCTCCACACCCTGTATTATTATTATTTATTTTTTGGGGGGGCTGCCATGCCTTGAAGATGATAAAAAGAGGCATGAAATGCCTAGACTTGGGCAAGTAGAGGCTCCCAGGCTGTGGTATATGTGCTGTTAATGGCACACAGACCTCTGCAATGAGCTCGTGCTATGCACCTCAAGAGCAGCTGAGGGGTTTGGTCTTGGCCACTGAGAGGCTATGTAAGTAGTCTGAGAGCAGCTTCTCAGAAATGAGAATGAAATCTAGCTAAATGACTGCACCAGTCAGGAAGCAAGTCTTGTGCTGATATGCACCTGCAGGTGCTTGAAAAGGCACCATGTGGAAAATACTCTTTGAATTCAGTGCTTGATGTGAGGAGGTGTGCAGTACTCTCTGAGTACTGCTCTGCTTCTGCTTGTGCTGTGCATCCTTACCCTTCCTGGATATGAGTGTAGGCAAAATTGTAATGCTTCAGCAGCAAGAACAAGTGATGCTCTTTACAGTCCAGTATGGTAACAACAAT
Organism: Aythya marila; assembly: GCF_965140915.1. Lineage (NCBI taxonomy): Eukaryota > Metazoa > Chordata > Aves > Anseriformes > Anatidae > Aythya > Aythya marila. The sequence continues at coordinate 103,618,069 of NC_139043.1, read as the reverse complement.
CCAATTGAGGGGTTGTGGGTGTTTTCTATTTTTTTTTTTTTTAATTATTTTTTTCTTTTTGGCTATAGAGTTTGGAGGAGACAGGCTGGTGTGGCAGAGAGCCAGTGCTGGGGTGTAGCACTGCAGGATGGTGCAAAGAGCTGCAGACATGAATTAGTGTTCCCTGGTGTGCCTGGCAGACTGAATGAACCCAAGCTGTCTTCAGCAGGATTTGTTAGCCTCTTTATAAGTAGGCAGGAGTGGCAGTTCTTATTTTTATATTAATTTGGCCTCTCTTTTGCTTTCTGAACTAATATTACACAAGACATGGTTGAGAGACTTTCACTACCACAACTTGGGTGTGATTTATGTTGTGCTCCCTTGAATTTGTTTATCTCTTCTAATTATTCTGATATGGCTATTTTGTGTGGTTTTCTTCTTCCCCATTCTGTGCAGTTAGTACAGAGGACATGTAAAAGGTGTTACCTAAAACCAAGGATACCCTTCAGTGACAGGATACATGGGAAATGGAAAGCAAAGGAACTTCCACAAAAAAAGTTGATGAGCTTCTAAATAAATGGCAAATTCCTTAATAGCTGATTGTTTCTATTTTTCTGCCCTTTGCATGGGTGAAGCTTCTGTTGACTTCATCGAGATGGCCAGATCTAAGATGGCAGATGGCTTGCAAAATCCCCAAATGCTCCTGGAATCAACCAGAGCAGCTCTGGGTTATGCTGAACTTGCATTTGCACCACTTAAGAGTGGATTTGTCCTCAGTGGCACGGGGCTGTACAGCTGAGAGGGTTGTGCTGTCTTTAGTCAGATTCTGAGAGAAAAACGGGAAAGGAAATTTCATAAGTCACGTGTGGCCTCACAACCTCTTCCTTAGAGGCAGCAATGGCAAGCCACAAGTGCGAAGGGAACACGTGGGTAGAGGAGTGTGCTCTGAAGCCAGTTTTCAAACATTTGTGTGAAAGAGTCATTGAGACTGCATGAAGCTACGCAGGTCATTAGTTTTGTTCTTTGGTATGGTAAAATATGTTCCTTGTTTATATTTTGAATGGCCCTTTTAGCCTGGATGTAGCTGTTTAAATGAAAGGTGGTATGCCCCTGAAACTTAACTGTTGCGTTGGATGGGGTGGTGGCCTCAGCCTTACAGGTTGAAACCAAACCCTACAAAAGCAAAGCAGGCTAATGGTGGACATGGGTTGGTATTCCCTGCCTGCTACCTTAAGGCTCTGCACAAAACGGCATGGTTTTTGTGGCTGCTGCATGAGAGGTACAGGACTTCTGAATTTCCGTACTGGGTGAGCTGCTCATGATGCTTTACACGTTACACAGACAGAAGGTATTCTCAGTGCCCAGAAGGGACACCAGGTGGCAGGCTGTTAGATCCTGCCTTCTTGCCCTTACCTTATCTTCTGACCAAAAGAGCCTGGTTTGCCAGACTGGCAAAGCAAAAGCTAACAGACTGTTCTGTATCGATCTTTCAGCTAAAGACAAGCACTGATGCTTAAATTTTGGTTATTCAAGCTAGGAAGTCAGAATTCTGGTAATTGCCAAAATGATATCATCCTTGTAGGAGCAGCGTGGAAAAACAGTGAATGACTTTATGTTGGATCTTGGTCAACTTTTGAAAGAGGTTAAGTGATGTGGTTATTTCTGACAGGGGGAGCTGGTAGATCCTGGCCTGTATCAGGACCAGGAGGTGATCGTCCCCCTGTACTCTGCTCTGGTGAGGCCGCAACTCAAGTGCTGTGTTCAGCTTTGGGCCCCTCAGTACAAGAAGGACACCGAGGTGCTGGAGTGTGTCCAGAGAAGGGCTATTAAGCTGGTGAGTGGTCTGGAGCACAAGTCCTGTAAGAAGCGGCTGAAGGAACTGTGGTGGTTTAGTCTGGGGAAGAGAAGGCTCAGGGGAGACCTCATTGCTCTCTACAGCTACCTGAAGGGAAGGTGTGGGGAGCTGGGCGTCAGCCTCATCTCACAGGTAACTACTGATAGGACAAGAGGGAAGGGCTTCAAGTTGTGCCAGGGGAGGTTCAGGTTGGAAATGAGGAGCCATTTCTCCTCAGAAAGAGCAGTCAGGTACTGGGACGGGTTGCCCAGGGAGGTGGTGGAGTCACCGTCTCCGGGGATGTTCAAGGAAAGGTTGGACGTGGTGCTTGGGGACATGGTTTAGTGGGTGACATTGGTAACAGAGTGATGGTTGGACCAGATGGTCTTGAAGGTCTCTTCCAACCTTAATGATTCTGTGATTCTCTCACTGTTTGGCTGCTCTTGTTTGTAGGTTACATAGGGGCTGACTCCTTGTTAAGTCTGGGGTGGCAGTGAAGGGGGAATGGGCTATCAAAGGGGAAGATGCATAGGGCAGAGCTGTGGCTGCCTACCCAGCCTTCAGGAAGCCCTTCTTAAGAAGCAGAGCTGTCCTCATGCCAAATCTTGAACTGCTCCTGTTTCTCCTAATCTTCTTGGGAATTTCTGGATACAGAAATACTGAGCTATAAAATCGAGGTTATAGACACTGTACTTTTCTAATACAGAAGGTAATCCCATGAGATTTAACTCGGTGAGCTGCTTTTCTGTGTGATACTTGTTTTGGGTTTCTGTCCCACATTTGGTCCTTGGCAGGTGAAAAATATGCACATTAGCATTATATATCCCTTTAATTTTGCATGACTCTTTTTTTCCAGGTAATTAGGCCAGAAAAATATTCAAGGCAGCTTTGCTTTTGGGCAGTGGAATTAAAAAAAGAGAAAGAAAAGGGGGAGGGGGAGAAGGCATTTAATAAATGTAGTTATTTGTATATTTCTACTGGTTTGTTTGTGGCCTGTGAAAATCCACGCTGATAAAACACATTTGTTAAGAGAGTCTATTATTACTTTATTAAAATTATTTTGAGTTACAATTTTTTGATGCCCATTGATTTATTTGGTGCTACAAAGATTATTTTTCTGTTTTCTCATGGACAACAATGATTTCTTATGACTGGGACTTAGTATATCATGATGTTTGTTATTGGATTATATGAAAGAGATGAAAAAGGGGATTTAATTTTGGTTTTATTTGATAAGTATTCTGTGCTGTGATAATTGATGGTAGTTATTACTAGTGCACTTTTTGTTGTTAAAAATTTTTACAGTATTTCTTTCCTTACAGACCTTAGGAAATTGCATTAAGATGCACTGTAATCCCATTTTGGTCATTAAATGTACGCGCTGGATGAAATCTATCACGATATTAAAAAAAAAAAAAAAGAAGTCGAAGTTGCATGCTCAAAATGCTCAAATGTGAATGAAATGTTTTCTTAAAATGCCTTATAGCCAAGATATTACAGTAAAATAATGGAAGGGGAAATAACTGTCCCGTCAGCTGAGCGAGTAAATAGATTTTCAGCACTACAGGGCAGGAAGGTCACACTTACATGTTATCAACATCTATACTGAAGCTCAGTGCCTTTCAAAGGCAGTTGCCTTTCTGAGTCTCCCTTGCTGTGGTCTTGCCCTCCCTCTTCACAAGCTTGCAAGGAACTGGAATATTTGAAAGGATTACTTTGTCTTAAACAGCAGAGGAACCGCATTCCTCCTGCGTGCTGCGCCTCTGTGTGCCACTTTGTGTTTCCTGACACAAGGACAGGGTCAGCTGGCTGAGTCTGGTGTTGCTGTTAATGGAATGTGACATGCTGTTGAAGTGATTAATTAATCTCCAAAATGTTTTGAAAGAGGGTTTCTTTGTTTTTGCATTTTACCTTCACTGATTTATAATGATTATGGCTTTCATTATAAAGGGGAAAAAAAAATAAAAGGAAAAAAATTAAAGTGATTGCAGAACTAGGCTGTACCTGCAGAGAGATGTGCACAAAGTAATTTTGCAAGTATATAGCTACCTGAGTGTAGTCTGAACAACCACTATCAATCTGGCATCTAGTGGTCCTGCCCTTCCTCATTTTTCTCCACCATGCTTTCCCACTCCTTCCTTTTGGCTGAGCTTGTGGTTTACCCAATGCACAACAAGCTGGTTTGGGAACCCAGCTCAAAATTAATCCTACCAAAATATTGGTAGGTTGCCTCCTGGTTTCATTAAAACGTACTTGTCCAGGATCCAGTGGAAAATGCCTACTTTTCTGCACAGTTTTTAATTTTGGCATTAACACTGGCAGTGTTGTTCAGGGAAAGGTTATTGCAGTAAGTGTTCTCATCACCTGGTCGAAAGAAAAAGGGCTGCCATTCGCAAGAAGTGGCACAGCTTTCCAGTGTGCTTTCTGGGCCAGTGCTGGAGGAATCCAAAGCATGTGAGCTTAACTGCATGGCTCCTGTGAAGTGTGATTACTGTTATCTGGGAGCTTTTTGTAAATTCATGAATGCCTTGTCATCTAGATTAAAACCAAACCGGTATGTGTAGGGGATATGTAATTTTTTTCCTCAGAAGTTTACAGACTGGGAGGGGTGCATATCCACGGTGAAAGGTCAGACTGCCCTCCTCACTTAAGCTCCCTGATTTTCAGGGTACTTTAACACAACACACTGGAGGTTTCTGTAGTGATCTGGAGGGCTAAAAATGCTGAAAAGCATTTACAGCATTAAACATGCAATAAGGCCGCCATCTAAAAGCCTGGCAGACATGCATCTACCTGACTCCCTCAGGATCTTGGCTGATCCCTTTTCTGCAGACCTGGCTGCTCGGCTGATTCCTCTCTCCTTCCCTCATCCCCCTTCCTGCTGTTTTCTCCTATTAATGAGCTGTTCCACCTGCATCCCTCCCCAAAGCACTTCAGCTCTTGGCCATCTGTCACGCTTACTGCGTGTGCATCCTCCCCGTTGGTACCGGCAAGCACCGACCTTGAACTGGATGAACAGCTTACAGACTGGCACATGGCCTCGTATTCTTATGAATAACTCACTTTCTGTGTTGCATAGGAAATGACACTCCTGGGCTGCCTAGGTGTAAATGCTTTGCCTGGACGTACAGTTTCCAGGCAAAGATGTGTCCCATGAGACTGCAGGGGCTTGCGGTGTGACACATGGGCCTCTACAAAGGTTTCACCAGGCATTGAAATTCATGCCCTGCCCTAATAACACAGTTGGTTCAGGACCCATCTTCAGCTATTAGCTGCAGTTTTGTACAAAGCTTTTACAGGTGACTTTCTTCACGCGTGAAAATCTGCAAAATGGCTCCATGAGTGCAGTGAGGCTAAGCGTATTTTCCAAGGCAGATTATTTTTGGTTTGCTTAAGAATAGCTTTAGGTGAATCAGCAAAAAGGCTTCTCGACTTCCTCTCTCTGTGTAATTATAAGATGCAATTCTAAATCAGGTGCTTAGTCGTGGTAAATTGTGAAAACTGTGCTGCTCATTGGCAAGCTGTTGTTATATTGAACATATTTATTGTGTTGTTTTTTCTTAAAAGGATGTTTGACTTGAAACGAGCTGAAGAGTAACTTAAATGGCAAGAACCCGTGTTTTTCAAACTGTTACAGGATAGGATAACTAAACATGACAGGTGTTCATGGTTTTCTGACAAGATAATTTAGAGTGATTTGCAGTGTTATTACAGACCTCAACCCCAAGCTGAATTCAGTCTGTTAAAAACTACAGAGCAAAACCTTGGTGCTTGCCAGTGTAAGGGGTATATATGTTGTCAGGTGAGGCTTCCAAATGTCAGGGAATTTCATGTCAGAACTCCTCGGAGTCCTTGCACTGTAATGCAAAAGCTGCAGAGAGCCCATAGTGCAGACCACTATGTCCAGCAGGATGAAGAGCAGCAGGAGAAAAGAGGGAGGACTCCATTTTCATTGTTTCATGGGGATTTAAGGAAATTTGGAGGCCCACAACCACCACCGAGGCCTGGTCTCTAGGGGACAAATGATGTTTTATTCACGATTTATTTATTTTTTGGTGTGGCATTGTGTTTTAACAGTTTCACTCCTTGGCTCCGATGTACTACAGAGGGTCAGCAGCAGCTGTGATAGTTTATGATATCACCAAGCAGGTAAGGCTTTCTGCATGCTTTCTGCCTATGGTAAGTGCTCTGCTTGGGCCCAGGTTTGATGCAAAACCTACAGCTTCAGCGGGGCTGAGGTTTGCAGCACCTCTGGAGGTCATCTGGTCTGATCCCCCTGCTCAGCAGGGACACCCAGAGCCGGTGGAAATGAATTTTACTGCAAAAAAAAAAAAAACAACCAACAGCTAGCTGCTTCGTCAACTGGACAGAAATTCTGTCGTTTACATGTTACCAATTATTTTTAAGTAAGCATATAATCTCGTGTTTGCATTGAAGGACTGAAGTCTTCCATAGCTGCTTAACTTTGAAACCAGTAGTGAAATAAGTCTCTGACCTTTGGCTCAACATTATTCATTTGGAATGAAAATTGTATTTTCAGATGCTGAACTGCTCTTCCTCATTTCTTAGCCAGAGGAGGTTGGAGGCTCTAGCTGAATTCCTTTCTCCTGTTTTTGAAAGAAGCCCCCTACTGATAAAGCCAAGTTAGAGGAGACATTAATGGATGGATGGACATAACAGTTCACTTGCATTTTATTCCTATCTTGCAAATTGAATTATTTATTGCTAAGTTGACAAGGCTGAGTTGGTTCTCCAGTGCATTAGTGTAACGATCTATGGCAGCAGATGGTGGCCACTATAGCACAGTGGTGCTATTCTCCTTTGCTAATTTGCCAAGAAAAGATGAGAATGAGTGAATTATACTGAACTGATGGTTATTTGTAATTTAAATGTCTGTTAGTTGATCTTGCAATGAGTTGTAAGAATAGAACTTGGTTTTGCCATCCTTTTTCCAAACTGATGTGGAACAACTCACAAAATAGAGGGGAAAGTAGGAGATGTGTGTTTCACTTTTTGATGCCTAAAATTCACAGAGTTGACCATTAGAGTAGAATGGGTGTTTTTTCCCAAATGACTGACAGTGCTCCCTCTTTGGAGATATTAAAGTTAATGTAGTAAAATGAATTTTTCTAGGAATAAAAGTGATTTTAATCCTATTAATTCAGTAGTGTGCACAAGTAGAAAATTTGCTATTAAAAGATAGGTATCATCAAAAAGTATTTGAATTTTGTACTTGGAGGGGAAAAGCCAGATGAATTGTCACCTGTCTCTTTCATTTACTAATGAGTAAACTGAGGTTTACCAGGTCACAAATTTGGAAATACAGGAGTGTGGCTGTGTGTGTGAGAAGGAGAGAGAGGGGTCATTGAAAACTCTTCTGGACATTGCTGAAAATATGAGAGTGACTGAGATAATCCCTTAGGCAAAAGCTGAAATGAGACAAATGAAGCTCATGTGAAAAATGAAGGAAATCAGTTGCTAAATAAACTTAAAAGAAGAGCTGTGGCAGTTTCTTCGTCAGTGAATATTTAAGAGAAACATTCAGTGCTGCTGTCTGAATTTAAGAAGAGATTGGACTGTGCACTTAGTCACATGGTCTGAACTTTTGGGTATACCTGTGCGGTGTCAAGAGTTGGACTTGATGATCCTTAAGGGTCCCTTCCGACTCAGGATATTCTATGATTCTATGATTCTATGCTTGAAAATAAAGAAATTTAAAAATAGTGAACAAGTTTCACAATAGTGAAAATTTGGGGCAGTCTTATGATGTAGTTTGGAAAGCGGATTGCATAGATCCATCAATCTTCTTTTGGACTTGAGGTCTATGAAACTATTACATTAGTACTGTCAAAGCTGTGCTCCTCTGACTTGAAAAAAAAAACAAAAACAAAAAAAATCAAATAGAAACATCAATGGCAACTACGCTTTTAGCTTATTTATCATCTCTCTGATTTAGGATTCATTTCATACTTTGAAGAAATGGGTGAAAGAACTAAAAGAACATGGTCCTGAAAACATTGTAATGGCCATCGCTGGAAACAAATGTGATCTTTCTGATATCAGGTAATGCATCCATTTTTCCTGTTGCTTTGATTGCAGTGACTTTGATTGCATTTTCTTCCTTCTAGTAACCAATTTGCTTTACTTTTGTCTTCCAATCATGTTAAAAATGCGGAATGTGTTATGGTATGAGCAAACCCAGCAATGAAAAACTCAGCTAGAAGGATGGGCCTGAGGTAGAGTAACTTTATTCAGAGTAATTTTGAGAACTTGTGCTTTATGCTTTGCAATGACTGAAGCTGTCTCATATGGGATGTAGAAAGTGTGTGTTTTTTTTTGTGTGTGTGTATTTTTCTTCGAGCGTGACCTTCAGGTAAGACTTGTCACCTGTGCGGAGCAAGAACGTCTTGGGAGAGTGAGGGGAAGGCAGAATCTGCTGAGATTATGTTGTTTGGGATGAGAGCGAAGCTAGATTCACTCTTTTGCTTGTTAGCTGTATTTTGGGTTTGCATTTATCCTTTTGGGGAGTGGAAGCACATTCTGTTGCACAACAGTGAAACCTTTGTGTCAGTCCATGACTGTTATTTCTTGCTTCAGCTCCATGGCTATATTTGGCTCTCTTTTACGGATGTCAAAGACTGTCACAGTTGTTCAGATACATCCCCATTGTTTTATAGTCATTATTTTGACCCAGGTTCACTAGAACTCTGAAGCACATGTGTGTCTTGAAGTAAGTGATGCAGTGTTTAATGACTCAAGGAATATATAAGGGTTGAGCCTGTGTAATTTTTTTTTCCTCGCTCCTCAGTCAGTCCTAAACCAAAACAAAACTGAGTCACAGCTTTCTGTAAAACCTGAACAAGCCCTGACACTGGAGACTCCTGGTTTTCTAAGAATGGGGGACACAATACGTTGGTATCTCCTACATGATGAAGTGATATGTTTGTCAGCATGGTGAAACTGAGTCCTGTACTATGAAATATTAAAGGTCTCCAAATTTGAAGCAGAAACAAGAGGAAAGGATGTTCAGAAAAAATATAAGCTAAAATCAGCTGGCAGGAATCTGAGCTTTCAGTTGCCCTGAGAGTCACTTCAAATTTATTGCTTAAATGTTCTGAGCAATACATTTGCCCGATTAAATCAAGGATAATAAATTTGGAGATTGTCAAAAATGGCACTAATTGCAAATGAATCTATAGCCTCTCCTCCCCCTCCCTTCTGGTAGCATTTGCTGTGGCTGCAAGCTTTCAAATGTGTTCTACTGGAGACGTGTTAATGTAGGGACATGAAGAAAAGCTTGCACTATAGACGTGTTGTGAGAATACCGTGGTTCCTCAGTGAGTGACTGTGCTTTTCCTGCCACGTTACCCACCACGTTTACTCAGACGTTACGTCTACTGATTGCTGATCATCCATTTCTTGCTCCTGTTTGGCCAGTGCAGCTCTTCCATGCACAAAATATCCCAGTGTTTGCATGGTGCTCATTGTCTTCAATGAACTAATGTGTCTTAGTCATTTTGTTGCCCTCCCCCACATAATTATGAAAAGTTTTGAGAATTTTTTTCCTCTTCAATTATTCTTTCTGCATCCCCTCAGCCTTTTCTCTTTGTAAAGTCATCCAGCAATGTGAATTTAAAGAGATTTTTGGTGGACAAATAGAGAGCAGACTGTATCATACACTTTATTTTCTCAGTTTTTCCAGAAATCTGATTGTTTCTGCAACACATGTATCTGTATGTATTCTCTGTCTGCTTTATGTCTTAAAAGTGTCTTCAGTAAAAATGATTATAGGTGGAATGTGTCACCAATTTATCACACTGTCTTCAATGAGTAGAAATGCATATGTGTTTGGGCACGGAGAATTTAAAAGTAAAACAATGTGAGCACACAAAAGCAAGCTGCTGTTTGTATGCTTTTTTGGCATCTCTGTTTGGTTTTGTAGAACTTCTGGCAGATATTTTGTTGGGAATTAGAGAGACAGCTGCTTTAAAAACCTACATGAATGGAAGCAATAGAGGACTGGCTGACCAGGTCCCAGTTGATTTCATTCTGCCATCTCTATGAAAGTAGGAGGCAATATAAGGAGGTATGAATGGAAGCAGTAGGAACTGATTCTTTTCCTCTGGCAAAAGGCTGGCACTATTTTTCATAATCATTGGCCATGTTACCCTCCTCATTTAGTATCTAAAAACTGTGTTTGATCTGCCAGATGGATTTGGGACACACAGTAGTCATGCTGCTTTTCACAGTGTTGTTAATAGGCTATCAGCAGTTCTTGGTGCTTTGTGGAAGTAAATTTCTTCTTCACTTTGAAGGATTTTCTACTGCTAGACAGGCAGTTTTATTTAGTATAAATCCCCATCTTTGTTATAATGCTGTTGACTATAATACTGCTGAATGTTTGGCATATTTTTAAGTAATAACCTTTTCCTACTGATATGTGTCCTGTCCTTCTGACAGGTCATTAAAAAGTAGTTTCAAAGGCAGAAGCTGAGATATAAATATGAAAAAGTTGTAAATGTCCTATATATATATATATATATATATATATATATATATATATATATATATGAGCAATAAAGAAGTAATAGTCATAACAGCAACTGAGTAGTGATTACTTCTCTGAAAATATGGTGCACCTTCTTAACATATCATGTTCACTGGAAAGTGCCAGGTCCTTGGTTAGAGAATCCATCAAAATTTCCTGCTCAGGTCTTTCCCCTATCCATCTAGAATACTTATTTATTTCAGTAACTATTCAGAAAATCTCAATGGGGATTGAATCAACAGAACGCTTTGGAAAGCATAAAATGAAATAATTGATAAATTTCAAAATGGGTATTCTTCTAACTTTCCCTGTAGGCCTGGAACTTTCTCAGCTTTCTCAACACTATGATGGTGGTTCTTCACCCATCTTAATGTTTATTCACTTATTGGCTTAGAGTTTGATCATTTCTGCTTTTTCTTTTGGACTGACATTCAGGCTATGCACATGTACATCAAGTGGAGTTTTCAGTTCCAGCAGCACTGGAGGGAGATATTTACTGCCATGTGCTGTGGGAGTTTATAGGCTTCCTTTAGAAATGTCATCAGAGAGGGCTCAGAAGTTTTGAGATGCTTCCTTGGAATATTCTCATGTGCTGCTGTTTTATCTTTTCCTGGAATGCTGAAGTTTGCTTTCTTATCTAAGTTACAGCAAGCCTGCATTACATAACCCTATGCTCTGAAATGTCTGCTTTACTGTGGTTTGAATATTATGTTATGTAGTTAATTTTCTTTTTTACTTTTTTTTTTTTTTTTTTTTTTTTTAATCTCCATGGCCATCCACAGATGGCAATACCTTTCATGATAAAGGCCAAGGTGCAGTTTCACAGTTAGCAAGGGGAAAGCTGCTTTCACAGTGCCTTCTTCATTAGAAAGACATGTAATAAAAAGAAGCAAGTAGTGGAAGCAAGCTCCAGATACTGTAATTGCAGTCTAATTTTTTGGAAACCATTTGTAATAAATCAGGAAACTATTCTGCCTCTTTAGATTTTTCCCATGAGCAGCAGACCTGAATTATTTAAAATAATATACCTCCATAAACTAACTGGGAAATTACACTGTTGTGCTCCCACTGAGATACCTCCTGTTAAAGTCCGAGACACTGGTAATAGGAAGAAATTGTACGAGGAATCTCTGGATTAGTACTTCACAGCTGTGGGGTGAAGGTGTTGAAGCAAATTCTGTGCAACATGCAACAGTAAAGCCATACAAAACACAGCAGTTGAAATACTGAACAACTGGAAATAAAAGTAACATTGGTGGCTTGGTACTTCAGCATGTGTTCACATGTTAGCATTCAGTTTCTCTTTCTGAGATGTTGCTCAAATTCAGGAAGAGCAGGGGTTACAGATAATGGCAGGCACAGCCGGGATCAGCGTAGCCACCTGGCTCAGGCAGATGCAACATCAGCGTGGGATTTGCTTTGTGTCTGAAGCAGTTATTTTGCATGTTGTGAACTGCATTTACCAATGTTTCACACATGAAGCCCTGGCTACGAAATGAGGACATGTGATTTTAGGATGGCATCACTTTGGTGACATGGCACAGATTGGTTTTATGCCCCCAGCGAATCTGGTACTCTCAGATTTGTTCTTGCCAATGAGCTTGGAGTCAATGGCTTTCATATTTCTTTTCAGAGCCTGCCTTACTTTCCTTCACATTGCAAACTCTTAGATATGCGATGCTCTTATTGTTTTCTTCCACAGTAGTCATACGCTATGTTGTCTGAATACATGGTAAGGACAGTACTGCTGCTGGCTGCATCAGCAGAGCTGTAGGTCTTTTGCTAGTGTTTTAATGCTTTTCTTACTAAGGTCACATTTAAAAGACAAATAAATGGGGTTGTCATTTAATTTATCTCACTTCTTTCAAGGCATGCATTCAACAGCAGGTCAACAAATCTGTAAATCGGTCATTGGTGAAATACGGGTATGTTGAGTGTGACTAAATGACAAAAGAAAAAGATGACTTCTTTTGCAGGGAGGACGAGCATACTAATGCTTTTCTGATTAGGCTGTGTTTAATGTTCCAGTGTTGCGCTGCAGGAAGCTTCAGATTTATTTAATGTGTGTGGTTGTACTGAACTGACAGTATTTAGCTGCAACGTTGTTTTTAAGTATATTTCTGTCAAGGCAGGCATCTATGACCACCTGAAACGTGTATCGCAATCATGTCATTTTATGTGTTTGAGAAAGAAGAAAAAAGAACATGAAAATGAAGCTATTTCAGAGGATGATGGGCAGTAGCTGTCCCTGGAGATATTTGGTACACTTTAACCCACAGTACTGTTGTGATTATCTTGTTTTTAAGAACTCACTGAAAGGAGTTCTTCTTGAAGGAAATCGAGTACGTGATCAAAAGGGTTAATTTGAATAAACATGTATGTTCTAGATCTGGTTACCTTCCAAATATTACTACGTGACACATTCAAAAAACAAGCAAAACCCAGGGCCTTTTGATACAAATTATTTTGTGAAGTCCACAATGGTCTTTTGTATCTTGGATCAGTCTTTCCTGAGTTACTCTGCTGTATCCATGTGGGCCAGGGTGGAAGCAGGAATCACATGGTTTATCAACACATATTAATCATTCTGAGATAAAGATTTGAGCAATTACAACAAAGAAGCTATTTTTTAAACTAAATTCTTTTTTGAAAAACTGCTTTCATTTATTTGTCAATTTTCTTATAGGGAGGTTCCTATCAAGGATGCCAAAGAATACGCAGAATCTATAGGTGCAATTGTTGTTGAAACCAGTGCAAAGAATGCTGTTAACATTGAAGAACTCTTTCAAGGAATAAGTAAGTAAATTATATTATAAACAAGATTTTACTTATTTATTTTAAATGGTGATTGTTTAGAGGGCTTCTGGAAATGGTTGTCTGCTTCGGGTCTAAAGTCTTCTTTCCCAAGGACATCAAGAAATTCATTAGGCCAGTAGTGTGGCTGCTTTTTATGCAGATGTAAGCTAAGAGTGACTTTGAATGTGCTAGAGCAAAACATAGTAGATACAGGGTAGGCCTATTCCTTCTAAATCTGTGTCTAAATCCCAAACTGGGTCATATCTTATGTTTCAGACCAAGTCTGTTGTAGAGGAGACACTGCTGATCTTATCATCATGTTGATAAAAACATAAATGTTGAGAAATATGCCTGGAGGGCTACAACAAGTAGAAAACAGTCATTGCAGTGGAATCCATTAAAACAAACAAACAAACAAACAAATAAATAAATAATCTCTCTAAGTCTTTTAACAAGATGAAGTTGACGTTCCTTACAAGGATCAGAAAAAATGTCTGGTTCAGTTTGTGTCCTACAAATTCCACTTTGAGTCTCTGGCTAAGAGTGGGGGGAATTGCAGGACCCTGTGGGCTGAAAGAGGCCTCAGGAGACCTTCAGTCCAACTTGTCCCTCAAAACAGACTTGCTAGTGAGTTCAGACCAGGTTGCTCAGGCCTTTTTCCAGCTGGGCCCAAGGGTAGATGTCCCACAACCTGTCTGGGCAGCCAAATTCAGTACTTAAATAGTCTTCACAGTGGCATGGCCCTCTCCGTCCACCACACCCCATATCAAGTCAGAACCTCCCCTGGTTCAATTCTTGGCCACTGCCACACCAGTTTGCCAACATTTTTCTTAGGTTGTGGTGCCCCAAACTGGAAGCATTACTCAGCAGGCGTTACACTATCTAGGGGGAGCTAAACACTTCACTTGATCCTACTGGCTTAAGTGTTGTTGGTATGACTCTGGATGCTGTTGGCCACCTTTGCTGCCAGGGAGCACTGCTGGCTTGTGCTCAACTTGCTGCCCACAGGTCCTTTGTGGCAGAGCTTCTCCCTGGGCTGCCAGTCCCCAGGCTGTCTTGTAGCCAGGGGCTCTTCCTTTCCCCATGAAGGACTTGGCATTTGTCCTTTCTGAATCACATAATGCTCCTGTTGTCTCACTCCTCCTTCTAGCCTAATGCCTTCTGAACAGCAGCCCTGCCCTCTAGTATATTGACTGCACCTTTGAATTTGAGGCTTGGAGTAGGTGTGTATTTTTTCTCCTTCAGGTCACCAATAAAAGATGTTAAGCAAGGTACCTGAAGCACTCCACTTGTAGCTGGCTTACAGGTAGATGCATGCTGTTAACCAGTGGCCTTTAAGTCTGATGATCCAGCCAAATTTTCACACAGCTAATAGTCTACCTATCTAGACAATAAAAGCCTGACTTGGGTATATCAGGATGCTGTAGGAGAAAATGTTGAAAGTCTTGCTGAAGTCAAGGTAGGGTGACATCTAGTTCTCTCCCCTCATCACAGATCCAGCAAGATTTCGTCGTTTAGGGCAATAAGGCTTGTCAGGTATGATTTACCCTTGTTAAGTCCATGCTGAGCGGTCCTGTTCATGTTTATGTTCATGTCCTTTACTTTCATGTGCTCGGAAGCAGCTTCTAAGAGGATTTGTTCCATGTTTTTTCCAGGAAGCAGAGTGAGGCCGACCAGCCTGTAGACCCCAGTCTTATTATTCTTGCCCTTTTGGAAGACAGATGTAATATTTGCCTTTCTTCAGTCATAGGGGACCTCCCTCAATGTCTCAAACCTTTCAGATATGATAGAGATCATAAAGATCAGCTTTGCAGTGACATTGGGTCTCTTTCCCTGTGCACCCTCAGGCCTGTAGGGGTTGAGAGTTCTTAAAAGCTCCATGACTTGATCCTCTTTCATCACTAGTGGTTCCTCCTCTCCCTGAATCCTGTTTTTGGGGGTGCAGAGGCCTAGGAGACTAGTCAATAGGAGGCCAGCTCAACCTCACCTTTGTTTCTCTAAGGTCTTTATTTTATTTCCCTTCATGTATTCATAAATCAGCTGGTATTATCTATTATGTTTTGTCTGTTCAAGTATTGCTGGGCTTGCATGGGTTGTATTTGAAATTGTCAATGAGAACTGATTTTCCTAGAATACGTCTACCTTTCTGTTATGTCCTTTGAAAAAGGGCGAATGTGTAACATGGCTGTCTGGAGGAACCGGTTCTTCCTTGTGATAGTTTATTCCTTGCCTGTCTCTGATGGTTGTGAATGTTCTAGCGGAGGAACTCATCCTTGCCACGTAATTAGATAATTAGTTTCCATTTTTGATAGGCAGCGCTGCAGCTGGCAGCATGAACTGCCCCTAATAATGGGTATATTAGATGAGGAAAATCAGCTAAATTGAATTTCGTATGAACTAGATAAGCAGGCAAGTGCACTTAATACCACAGGCAATTATTTCTATATATAGAAATATTAGGTCTCAGTGGATGTACTCGTGACTTTATCAAGTACTCAGAGGAGAGAAAGGAGAGATTTGGTAGTATGTGTTCACAGAAATACAGTGAAAACCAAGTGAAAAACGCTTAGCCAGCAGGAGAAATGAATTAGCATGATTATGACAGAGTAAAGGGATATCTTTCCGATGTGTTATACCACTTCAGTCTTTGTATTTAGGGCTCCAGTGAGCAGGCTGCGACTTCAAAAATAGCCTATCTTTGGACCAAGTTGCATGGCAACATTTCTGCCTTTTCTGTGTTTGAAGCCCCTCTGTGGGGCTCCAACCCTGTTGACAGTTTCATTCATGTGGTGTCCTGTAGGTCTTGCTGCTGCTTTGGGTTTGCTTTCATGCTGCCTGAGAGATTGTGCCCTTCTCACTGTGCTTCTGTAGAAGGGCATGGTGCAGCTCCCCAGCCCCAGAGCAGAGGCAGCAGCTACTGTGTACAGTGGCTCTTGTAGGTATACTACCTTAATGTATTGTCTGCTTTGCAGTCTGCATTGAAGAGGAGATTCCAACACGTGTGGAGAATTTCTCCATTAAAAGCCTTCCCAAAATAGATGCGGCAAACAGAAAGGGTAGACTACATTTTAATTTATCTGAAAAGTTACCTTCTGCTGGCTTACATATTATATTTCCAAGGCTGTTTGAGCATAACCATTTCAGCTTTCTAAAGTGGATGACAGCTGTCTCTTTTGCAGGGGAAATACTGTGAATGGAGTGAAATAGTATAATGGGAAAAAATTACTCCATGTAATGATAAAGAGAAAGTGGAAAATAAAAGGGAAACTGGATTGTTTTGCTAACAACCAGATAAATCTTGACAAAATTATAAATGGAGTCATCTGTCTGTAACCTCCATAAAGTTATTATATTGCATTGTTTTTAAAAGTTTTTTTTTTTTTTTTTTTCTGATAAGTCTCAGGATTCGAGTATTTGACTGCTTTGAGGTATGTCTTAGTTGCAGAGCCTCAAAACAAATATGTTATCCTTAATTCTTCACATGAAAGTACAAGATGTGAAAGACTAGAATCTGCAAAAACTTTTGATTTTTTGACAGTGGGGCAACTCTGGTGGGACAGGGACTCTGCAGGCAGTATACTTAGGCTAATAAAGTTGGGGATGCAGATTTAGCAAAAGAGTCAGCAAAGTCAGGTGTCCTCTGTGCTGGAGAGTTTTCACCGAGCTGCGTAATCAAATGCAGCTCCTGGCTGTCTCTTGTACCTCTGTGATTTCAGATGGCAAGCCAGTCAACTTAGCCTGATTACATTTAGCAGCGCCTGACTGAAGGCTTGCTGTGATTGTGAAACATCACGTGGCTGCTTATTTCTCTGTAAACAAGAAAAGAATGTCATTAGTACAGTCATATATTCCCTGCTTGGATTAAATTTTTCCAGATGACTTTCTTGAAAGGTTTTTGGCATCAAAAGGGTTTCAGATTTTTATATATATATAAGATTATATATTATGATTATATATAATGTATTTATTTCATGTGTTCCAGTGGTTGTGTTGTTTATGTTTGTTAGGGTTTCTTGTTTTGTTTAAAAGATAAGCGTCTATGCAAGTGATTGCTAATTAAGTTTTGATTCCCAGCCTTAGAAGAATCACAGCCCTAGGAGATGCTGGGAACTCACCACTTGTATAGACTTCAGCAACGGCAAAAATGCCAGGAATGTATTTAAAAATAGTGGTAAAAGTTGTGGATGTGTGTTGGGTCACACCACGTCTGTATGTCCCTTCTTGTTTATGGGTACACTGCAGTACACTGACCGCTGATTGTGCCTGTGAAGGCAGCTTACCCATCAGGTTTTAAATGACTAAACAAGCTTTCCCAAGCAATCACACCCTTGTAATTTTCAAACACCCGCTCATTTAACAAGTAAAACAAGCCTTCGTTACATTATTCAAATCTAGTACACACCCAGCTGTTTCTCTTCAGTGTGTGTGTGTGTGTATACTGCCTGTTATCTGAGCATGGAGGTGCCCCAGATACGAAAGAGAAGATTACATAAAAGCCACCCCTGCAAATGCCAGCTGAGATGTACCTCCCAGGTTAACAGCCCTCCGCCTCCGCAGGTCCAAAGGTAAACAGGCAGTGGGACAAGTAAGCTGCTGAAGAATACCTAGCCAAATGAAATAGGAAATAGCCATGTGCTTAAGCGACAAATAAACTCTGGGTGTGCATTATTTCTTCAAGTCTGGCAAATATAGGGGCTGGTGTGCTACCAAAGGAACCAAGGTTGGAGCATTTCAGCATCCTCTGTGAAATGAGGAATAGGATTATCGGGGTTTCGCTGCAGAAGGCTTGTAAAGAGCTGTTATCACACTCCAGTCTTACTGATGGTAGTACTAAGAGCACAAGACAGGCTTATGTTTAACAATCCATTGAAGAAAGTTCTTCCTAGAGTAGGCTTGCTAATTAGAGCAGAGAGTTTCTGTCTCTGGATACAACCTTTCATGTGGTAAATGCTCAGTTATACACATATGAAGCTATTGATTTTCTGATGCCTTGCCAGCAGCTCATATATTGAATATTTAATGTAACCCAAATACTTGTTTCCTAGAAATACTGGGAGATTCAAAAACAACAACAACAACAACAACAACAAAGACCCTCTAGAGTTTATAGTTTAACTACTCATGTACTTGACAGACTGCAGAGGAATGTATAAAATGGCCTTACATGAATGGAGTTGTAGGTGGGCAACTGCAGAGCTTTGTGTGGTTTTCATCCTGTTACCTTCTGATAGGTAGAGATCTGTGAACTACTGTGGAGAGGTCTGTGAAAGACATTTTAAGCAAATCAAGTACTTTTATGCTACAGTGAAATTCATGCCACTTTTGGCATGTGATTTGCTATAGCCCAAGCTCATAACTGAATTTTTGTGGGGGGCATTCACAATACTGTTAAAGATGGAAGAAGATTTGAGATTATATTTTTTACAGTTTATGGTCCCTGTGTTATAGGATTATTTCTCCTCTTGCTTTCAAAATTTTGATTAGTGAGGCAAAATTTACTGGCCTTTGGACTAGTCTTAAACTTGTAAGGTCACGGAATTCTCTCCAACCATAGGTGAGCTTTTCAACATAACCAAATCAGTAAACTGAAACAGACCCAAATTAATTACAGCATGACCTCAACTCAAGATTGGAGCTCTTATTAATTAAAGTCTTTCTTTTTTATTAATTAAAGGCTTTCTGTTATTTACTTTGATGCATATAAGATTTTTTTTTTTTCTGGTGATTTTGATTACATGAACAGTATTGTCACATCCCCTTGCAAGAACTTGAATGTCACAATTTTATCCTTTTGCTTGGAAAAAAAAAAACAATCTTGGAGATGCTATTAGATATGCTATTAGAAGTATTAAAATAATTGCAACCTAACTATGTTTACTTATGCAATGTCCTTTATTGTAAATGTGTGCTACCTTGCATGAAAATTTACTGCGTGAAGTAAACAGCTGTCAGCTCCATAAATTGGGAAAATTCTGCTTCACTGCAGTATGGGTGAGAAGAGGAAAATAGAGACTGACTACTGGGCCAAACTTTATAACCCACATCAGAGACACTGGGAAATTCTAACATACCAGTGAAACTGGTTTCAAAGGATGAAGGGATTTGGGGAGATAAGAGGTGTGACTGCCATAAGTCCTACAAGCACAAAGGGTCACATATGCAAATGCCAAAACTGTTGGGTAAGATGTGCCTGCTGCATTCTGCCGTGCATTCACGGATGGCTGGCTTTGCTAATATGGTTTACAGAAAGCTGTACTTTGCAGGGGTTCACCTTGCTCTGATTCAGCTAGCAGTTTTAGGAGGAGTTTCTGGCCACTGTCTAACCATTGTACTTGGGGCAGCCCAGCTTTTCTCAGGTGAGCCACAGCAAGCACGTTGTCAGAAAGCTGAGAGAAAACAGACATTAATTTTCCTTTCTCCTACACACACTAATTGACTATCTGTTCAGCGCTTACAACTGGAGCATCACATTCAAAAAGGAACAAAGAGAGCAGATTTTATTACTGTGATGATGCGTCATGCTTCCAGCTGCAGCAGAGCAATCCCCGTCTGCCTTTCTTCAAGATCTTCTTGCAGAGCTGTCATCCAGTCCCTGTTGCCTCTCTTGCTTCCTGCTCCAGTTTTCTTTTTTCTTCCCTCTTATTTTCTTTACCTCTTGTCCCTCCCTCCCTTCCTTTGCCTCTGGCACTCTCAGAACCACAATTCCCAGAGTGCCAATTAATCTCTTTGCATTACAAATCTCAGATTCAAAAGCAGGAGTTGGAACTCAGCCGGGCATTGGAGCAGACCCTGACCTTCAGACATGCCAGAAAGGGGGATATAGCTGATTTAGTGCTTCCCACCTGTTAACCTGGGAAGTTCACTTCAGAACCTTGATATTTCCGTAATCCTACCTTGAGCAGTCTGTTGTGATGATTATTATTTTATACATGATTATGTGCTTATTGGAATGAGATCATGGAGGACCCCAAGGCCTCTGCATAGAGGCGAATGTTTGCCAACAATTTCATTGCGTGAAATAATCTATGAAACATGCCCTAAACATTAGCAAAATTAAATCAAAATATGTAATTACATAATTAATGCAGGTGCAAAATCTAATTTAAATCACAGTCAATAGACTTGACTCCATGTAAGTGTCAGTGATGGGAACCATATGGAGCTTTATATTGCCTCTAGCAGAATGATTTAATAATGAATCTTGAAGTTCCCCCTTTTACCAGTTCTTAGATAAATGTATGCACATCTATTTTTCTCTAATCACCTATTTCATCTGGAATCCTAAAGCATGTGCTTGGTATTCTTTTGTCAAATGGTAAGCTGGCTGGCTGTGTCCTGCTCTGTAAAATGTGGAAAAGGTATTTAATTTATGGTCTAGTTTGTTCAGTTAAACAACAGAAGTAAAGTTCTGTATCCCATAGAACTTTTGAGCTAACTCAATCTTGACAGAGCAATATTTGGTCTGAGGTGGAACTGTCTTAATCTATTTATTTCTTGAGCAGAGAATTGTTGAGCCAAATGTTGGGGCACTACTGCTCCTATCTGATGTCTACTGCATGAAGAAAATAGCATACGTTAGCAGTGCTGTAGGTTATAAAAGGTAGAGGTAGATGAGCATTTTTTTTTTTTTTAATTTTCTCTGGAACAGAAGTTATGTATGCCAGTGAAAAATACTTTTAAATTAGTGTATACTTTTTAAAAAATTAATTCAGTTTATAACCTCTAGTGATCCTGACTCAGGGCCAGCTGGACTGTGTTGGTGTCAGCAATATTAGCGCTATGTTTATCAATAGCTGAATTACAACATGAGATGATGACGATCCTTTTAGGTAGCAATAGCAGTTGAGCTGTTTCAGAAGCACCAAATGCAGATGAAGGCTCGGCGTTTCTCTGCTAATCCTTCATGTTCTTTTGCAACGTAAACCTTTCCCTGTTACAGTGTGGTTGTGAGACTGGCTGCTAAGAAGGCCCAGGGGGAGACTATCAGCCACACAACTTTCTGGCTGGTTATTTTCCTATTACCTAGATCCATTGCTCTGTAATGAAAGCATGCTTTCTAAAATTAATACCATTTCCCACGACCCTTAGTGAAGAATCACCATATCGTTTGCTGTGGAGCCGGTTCCCAGTTAGTTATTAGACTGAGCTTCATGCTCCAGCAGAGTTACTCCTGTCAGCTCCTCATCAGATGGTAAAAGTTCCTTGAGCAGGGATAAGTCTGGTTACTAAAATTAAAATGATTTAACTCAGTGGCTTAACAAATGTTGTAATAGGAGAAATAATGATAGGAGAAATAATAAACTCACCTACAAAAAAACAACCAACCAACCAAACAAACAACCAAACAAAAAAACTCAAACTTGTAAACTTTTAATCTGTTTAAAACTTTATTTCCTTGCGTTGAATTCAAGGGGGATATCAAAACAACAGAAAACATGAGTGGTTAATGACAAACAGTACTTAAGATCAAAGCCCAGAATAATTAATCAGCAAATATTATGCCCAGAGATTTTTCTCTTTATGCTTGGTATCTGTTATCTACTTTTTAGAAAAAAAATCATTATGAGAAATGAAACAAACCAAGGTGATTCTTAACCATGTGTATGGTGTCCTGCCGTGAACTGGCCAAAGTGTTTGCTGACCTTGAAGCTTACAATGTTTTTGCTCCAAAGATAAGCTTGCCTGCTTGTTTGCATACCATCAAAGTGCTACAGAAAAGATTTGAAACTTATAAGAACTATGAAATACTGAATGAGAAACAGAGATAATAAGTGTTTAATGCGGACTTCTAAAACAAAAGTTAAGCTAGTTTGCCTGTAAGAGCTCTCCTCTTCCCAACTTACTGTTAGAAGAAACAAATGTTTAGGGCTTGTTTGCTTAATGGTATCTTATGGAAACCATGTCCATAGATTCCAACTGTTTTTAGCTACATTGTGCTGTGGGACAAATGGGCAGGTTTTTATTTTACCTGGAAATGGTAGGTATGTCTCTAAAATGACAACATTATCTTCTTCGAAAGCCTCTTACAGATAATATGTTCTTCATAATTTCTAAAGCTTTCACGAATTAGTGGAGACAGTCCCCAAACAAAGCTGATAGAACTGATGACATCCTAACATCTCTGACCACCTATTCTGCTTTTTATTTTACCTCCAAAGGGCACTTAGATTATGACTAGATTTCTTGCTTGTATGCAGGGTGTAAAGCTGATATTTTACTAACCTAAAGTAGAGTGCAGAGCTGTAATGACAGTGCTTATACGTGCTTAAGCCCTCAAGATACTTGTTTCCTACTATGTTGGACCAGATACAGTATTTTTACCTTAGTAATATGACGAATTTTTGTCCTCTCATTCAGTTGTAGAAATACATAAGATTGTCTGCTCCAAAAGTCTCACTTTTGCTGTACAATACACCTGTTCAGACATGATTGAACAAGATAGATGAAATTTTGATGGATTTGACCAAAGGTAATTTAGGGACAAGTTTGACCAATGAAATATTGCTGTTTGATTTCATTGGGATTGGATTTTACCTGAACGGTTTTAATTCATTGCCACCACCCTCAGGTAATTTGCAGGACTCAGGCTTCAACATATATAAATAATTCATGGAATATTTGGAAAGATAGAGCTGTGAATAAATACAGCAGAGGATGGGGAAATCTGAACTCTTAAGACCCACCTGAATCATGATCAGCTGTTCACCGAGCCTTTATGTTCTCGAAGTGTCGTATAACAACAATTAAATATTTTGACTCTTGTTATTTAACATAGGTAGGAATAAAAACAGGAGTAATTCACAGAATCTAGATTCAGCTTCAGAAAAAAAATTTCCAGCAAATCCACAAGGTAGCGAGAAAGTAAGTTATCGTGACTGTAACCTCTGAGATACTGAAAGAGAGATGACACAGTAGGTGTAATGGAAAAGCCAGGCCTGACCAAAGACAGAGACCAGGGTTGGACTTGGGAAGATCTTGTTTTTCCTCTTACAATTCTGATAATTGAGCATATTATGGTATGTTGTCCATGAGTAGGTAAGCCAGTTAGACCAAAGATGCAGCAGTACTAACGAGACACAGGGTAGAGACGTGGATCAGTGCTTTATGCCCTGGGGGAGATGTCTACATCTTCTGTGATGGCTGAACTTCTTGCAGATGCTTAAAATAATCACCCCTTAAGATTATTAAGAAGTCAGGAGAGCTGGGGATGGGTGTTGTTAATTAATAAAAGCTGTCATCCCCGGAGACATAGGTACCCCTTGAAGGACAGAGGGATTCAATAAGAACAGATTTGTTTTTCTTTTCCAAGTATAGGCAGTATGTGTTTAATTACAGTACTTTGTAAAGCTCTAGTGTACAAGGACTAAATGACATGCAGATTTAGGAGTGTCAAGATCTTGTTAAACTAGAACCATTCATGTTTAAGTGGAATTAGGAGAAAGTCAAGAATTTTCTGCATCTTAGTTGTGAATTTCTAAGTAAGATAACTTTTTTAAATCCATGTGTAACAACTTCAGTGTACTTAGGGCTTTCTTTGATAGCCGTATTTCATATGTCTTTTTTAAATGTTAAAACATCCTCCTTTCATAAGCAAATGCAAGGGGAAAAGATTCAAGGTACAAAGAAGATGGTTCTTTTCTGGTGAAACTTTACAGATGTAATTCTTATGGAAGCTAAATCATCCAATTATCTGCATGCGTTGTTAGTACATTGGGAAAATTGAATTCGCTGTGTCTCCTCATGTATTTCAGGTCGGCAAATTCCACCCTTAGATCCTCATGAAAATGGTAACAATGGAGCAATCAAACTTGGAAAGCAGACTTCACAGACGGGTAGGCGGTGCTGCTGACCCAACTTGATCTTCTGAGATTTACTTGAAAAACAACACCGTTTGCTTTTTCACTGAGAAAGGACTTCATGATCTCGGTGATGTGGCTCCTTATCTTGAAAGCAGTAATTTCAATACTTCCCGTGAGTAATAATGCAAGGACCAGAAGTGGAAAGCTTTACTTCAAAGTGATTTTGCAAAACTTACTTGGAAAATCCTCTCAAAATTACAACGTCTTAAGAATTCTGATTCTCTGTTTAAGCCACTGACTTTTTTTTTTTTTTTTTTTAATAAAAAGAACCTTTTATATTATAAATTGTACATTTGCTACAAAAACTTCTCTTCTTACATTGCAAAGTGGACTTGGCATGTCTTTAGAGCTTTCTGTGTAATAATAGGGTGCAAAAACACATAAAAACTGAGTTTTGGCTTACAGTTTCTCTGCCATCTTGCTAGCTGGACTCTGCTTCCATATTTTTCTAAATCTGTAGCTTCAACTTCTGCGTTTGGTAAATGCCAGCAAGAACTGGACTGAATTTGCTAATTAGAAAAATGGAAACAAAGGATGAGTGAGTGCAATTTTTACAGGCTACAAGTCAAAATCTGTGTCATGAGGTTGCTGTGTATGTGAAAGAAGGAATCGTCATGAAGGAGACTGCTGGACCCCATGCAGTTCTCACTGCTCCAGAAAGAATGGAACTTGCAGCCACTACGCTTTGCCTGAAATCATTTCTTCTCCAGGGCACAGGCTTTATTAATCACTGCAATTGTAGAGAACACAAATGCCGGTTTAACCTCTGTTACTTACCATGTTTCCTCCAATTCTGTGTCCCAGACTGAAGTTGTCTCTGCTAAAAGATTCCACTTCTTTATTTCTAAAAGAGCACCACGCTGCCCCAGTGAGTTGGGAGGACTCCTTGGTTGTCTCACCTCAGCACCCCAAGAGGTCTCACTGCGGCTGTTTGAAGAATGGCAATTCTGTAGAAAAATGGTTTAAGAAAGCACCATATAATTTGGGCTTAAAGGCTGGAATATAATAAAACAAAGTAGAATGTTTCCTTACAAATGCAATTTTGTTCATTTGTGGAATAGTCTCTTCACCAACACGGGGATGCAGTTTGGAAGACCCATTGCTTGATACCTTTGAAGCTTAATGCACTTGAAAAAACACAGTGTAGAAAAATAAATCCAGTAGATGGCTACGTACTGGGAATATTGTAAAACTGTATGTGCTCTCCACTTTCATCTTTTATGAATGTGTGTGATTGAGATGATAAATCATGGCGCTCTCTTCTTCATCAATTCAAATTGAAATCTGAACTAGGGTAAAAAAAACAGGCTTCAAAAGCAGAGTCCCAGCCGCATTTCTCAGCATTCATTTGTTCTCTTACTAGGAAAGTTAACCTCAGCGCACATTGTTGGGGGCCTTATGAAAAGCAATCAAAAGAGAAAAATAACTTCCTGCTATAAATCATAAACAGACAGGCTAGAGCTGGGCTTCTGTGTTTATGCATAAAAACAGACTTTATTGCTAGGTTGTGAGATTGCTTTGATAAAAAGCAGTAAGTGTTAGCACTTGAACCAGAGCTGGATATACTGAACAGGATTATTTCCTTTTCTTCAGAGGGCTGAAATAGTTAACATCAGGTGGGGTGTTCCCCACCTGCTGTTATCAAATAATCTAAACTGCATTGTTTTTTTCACCTATGCTCCATGTTTCAGGTATTTTGGATTCCTTTGAAAGAACTTGTACTTGAAAATTTGTCCTTGGATAATGCATGTAGACACAAGAGCTACCAAGAGAAAGGATATTTAGGGTAAACTTTGTTATGTCACCTGTGTTGATATAAGACCTGTGCCACTGCTTAGTTGCAGCAAGTATTTTACAGATAATCCAGCGTCATTCACATGAAAATTTAATGAGGATATGGGGAGGGAGACAGGCTCCTTTAGGGACCCTCCTATCCCATCCCAGTGTAAGCACATCTGCACAGGGTGCTTGGCTCTTTCCCTGAGCTGTTGAGGAAGCCCACACAGCTACGGGAAAGCAGGGGAGGTTAACCAGGCCTGCAGTGCTAAAGAAATATCAAACTGATCAACAACACAGATTCAGGTAGTCGATGGGATCTGTGACCTCACACTGCAAGAGATCTGGTGATTCTCAAGTAAAACCCAGTCAAAGGCTAGACCCGTTACCAAGAAAACATGATAAGATTTAGCCCACATTTTAGAAGAAGTTAGGAATTTTAGTTCAATGTATAGTAGTTATGCATAACTGACTTGTTAACTTCTCATCAATCTGTATGGCATCTTCCTTTTTGTAACGTGACATCTCAGAATGCATTAAACCCCACTTGAGATGTCTGAAAACTTTGTAAGACAACTCTATAAGTACCTGGTATAGTCTGAATTTCTGCTGGAACTGGCAATTAGTGTTGGTCTGTGTGGAATAGATACTGTCTTGAACAAGCAGCTCTCACAGCTGCCATTGAGCTGTTTGTGAATCACTGCAGGTTTGTGAGTTACATCTTTAAGTAGTGTAGAACTGGAAATTGTTACAATGGATCTCTGGCAGATTTTAATATTCAAATGCTAGCGAAGTAGGCTCAAAGGTATTTTTGCATTTGGTGGGCCAAATCTAAATTACTTTATTCTGCTTTTAGTCAAGGAAATCTTAAATGAATAAGGATTTTGATCAAATAAGTTCTTGAAATTTGGGTTACGGTAAGCTTCAGTGGACAGCTCTGAAGTCACAGGTGAAAATATAAAGCAACTGTATTGTATAGTTTCTTGCATATTCTTTGAAGACAGGGCCAGCATTCAATGATGGTGTTGTCTATCTGCTGTTTGTCAAAGCTGAAATGCAGCTTTAACCTGCCTCTTCAAACAGGGGAATGGTTGGTTTCAAAAATTGTGATTTTCAAATGTAAAATTTATGATTTCTGCTTTCTTCTGTTGCCTTCTTTGTTCAGAAAGTACCACCACCATTCTTAAACAGCCAGAAAAATGACATACAAAAAAAACTCTGAGTCAAAAGTTTCAGCAGCAACCGTAATTCCTTAGTAGTTAATGGCTGGTTGAAAGCTAAATTACTGTATAGGAACACTTAAATCTGTAGCTGACCTGCTCTAATAATAATAATAATAATAATAGCAATAATAATAATAGTGCTGCAGTTCTTCACTGACCAGCTGGTGCTGGACTTGTTGAAGATTGGTTTCCCCAGGAGAGCTGTCAGCAGGACTGAAACACGAGCTGCAGTGCCAAGTATGCTTGGTGGAGTCTGTTTGCACCATGATTCAAGGCTGTGACCGTCCAGTTGTGGGTGACTTGCTTTTCCAGCTAGTCATGAACTAGTTTAAAAAAAAAAAGAAAAAAGGAACTAGTTTTCATATATGCTTTGCATATCTGTGTGTATATAAGTACAGTTTTATATTGCTATACTGACATGTAGTGTTTTCACTATGTCTGGTTCTCATATACTGCACATTGTATTCTGTAAGTACATTTTTTTTTAATGATCATTTCATCTTTAGGAACTAAAAGCTACAGGCTGAAGGTTAGCAAGAAGATGAAGATACACATAGGTACAATTGTTGACTTGCCATTCTTATGCATGAAAATGGCATATTATAGAAAAAGTTGGTCTTGCAGACTGAGAAATCTACAAAACACCATTATTATCAAAGAATTGAGACTCAGAAGTATTGAAGTTGCACTAAAAAAAAAAAAGGGAAAAAAAAAAAAGAAAAAAATAAAAAAAGTCCAATTATTTTTGTTCAGGGTACAGCAGGTCTATCTGAAGTGTTACAATATAACATGGGTATACGTTAACAACTAGAAAAGTTATCTATCATCCCTTGTCTTCTCACTAATCCTTCATGGCATGTGATGATAAGCATGACTAGATATAATGAGAGCACTCTGACTATAATCAGACCTTTTCAGTAAAGTGATGATGTATTTTAGTATCCTACCCTTAATTATTTAAACCACATTCAGTGATAAATTGTCAGTTTAAAATCACTTACTAAGTACTTTTTCTCTGTTTTGTTTATATAAGGGCTTTGATTGGGCTGGACCCACTCGCTTCATGTATAGGATGCTGCAATCTGTTAATACTTTCTGTTTTACATATTAATTGTATCATACCTAATAATATTTTTGCCCTAAAACGTAGTTTTTGTGTTTTATTTAACCTACAGTGATTAATGCTAATAAATGTTTTAAATACCTTTGATTTGGGGATGTCTGGTTTCAATAAAGCAGAACAAAATATGTCCTGCTTTTCACATTATTTGCTCTTGAAAAAGGGCTATCTGCAGATTATTTAATGGGTATTTAAAATGCTGCTTGAAACTGTGTGTGAGTGGACTGCCCTTCTAGCAGAAGCTGAACGCATTCTGGGAGGATCCTGGAGCTCAGCCGGGCTTTCAAAAAACAGGAAAAGAGCACCTGAAGATTCCTTTGCCAAAAGTTGTTTGACTTACCCCTTAGAAGAGAGGTACCTGAGTGGCCAGTACCAGCATGGAAATTTAGACGAGTGGCTATCAGGAAAAAGTGGGCTTGTGGTTACCACTCGCTTGGAATAGTAAAGGTGACTAGTATGGCTCATATGACACGTAACTCTTTTGTACATTTTATATTTGGTGGCACATTTCTTTTACTTTTTATTGATGCCCCTTGAGTGTGTCTTTAGGAATTAACACTCCCGTAAGAAGTACGCAGTATTTCATACTTCTTAGTGCTACTGTTTCAAGAGGCCTTTAAACTCACCTGAATTTGTTGCACTGTCTGATTCAGAGATTTAAGGTTACTAACACAGTGATGAGGATCATGAATAAAGGTCTTATTTTTTAAGGGAAAATAGGATTTTGGAGTAAAGCTTTTCTAACTACCATGATAAATTCAATGCACACCAATAAACGAGAAGCACAGTAAGAAATCTTAATCAATATGTTGACTTACAAGACCATGGTGACTAAGAAGTAACAGGTGACTAAAGCCACCATTTGTCTATGCAAGGAGAAACCAGTATTTCAGAGGGGATTATGTAGGCTGTGAGTTTACATCCCACTTGAAGATACCCAGCAAGATCTGTTCCCCATGCTAAAGCATTCATAATCACATTGAAAAATTACATATCTCTTTCCAGCTATTCAAAAATAAAAATGCACCCAGGTACATAACCATGAACTGCTCTGTTCAGTGGTGCCCAGCACCTGGATAGGAGGCAGCGGGCACAGGCTCTGGGCCCCAGGCCACCCTTGTGTGCTGTGCGGGTGGCCGAGCACTGGCTCAGGCTGCCCAGAGAGGCCGTGGGGTCTCCTCATGGAGACCTTCAGAAGCCGCCTGGCCGTGGTGCTGGGCACCCTGCTCTGGGCGGCCCTGCTGGGGCAGGGGGCTGGGGCAAGGGGCCTCCAGAGGGCCCTGACAGCCTCAGCTGTGTTGGTGTTCTGTACATAATTCAAAGAAAGCCTAAGTAAGCTGCCTGTAACTGCTGTCAGTGTGTTGGAAAATCAGAAGTGAATGCTGTTTTTCCTTCCGATGTGGGGAGCTGTGCCCTCTGACAACAAGTCCTTGCATTGTCAGTGGGAGGTTTCACGTGGCTTGGGAGCATGTTCTCGTAGTGCTTTAGGTTAGTTTGCAGTTTTATTTTGCAATGAGGGGGGAACTGTACAGATGGCTGGGAAATAAACCCTCTCTGCTTTCCTTTTGAAAACTGAAGGTTGTGTCTCAGGGTACATAAGAAAAAGTATTTGATGTTACAGGCTTCAAAAACTCCCCTAATGCAGCTTCAGTCTTTCTACAGAGAGCATCATAGGACACCCTGCTGTGATCTCTCAAGCGCTCTTCTGAAACGAGGACAGTAAGTCTGATGAAATAGTCTGTGTATCTACTTCATACTTCCACCCCCTCACCTAATCTGCAAAAGTGTTTAGGCTACTATCAGATTTGTGAAATACCTCTTTTCCCTGAAAGGAAAACAGGAGGCTGTGAGATTTTTCTTTCCCTCCTTGATGTTGTTTTACACAGGGCTACAGAGTAATTTTCTTAAAAGCGTTAAAACACTCACGGGAGGACAGAGTGGCTGAAAGTATTTGTGCCAACCCCTCCATTAATTGGTGCAGGTTACTCCCTAAGGACCCAGCTACAACAATAGGATGCATTCATGTCTAATGGTGTTCTTGACCGTTAATAAGATCTGCTTTTGATTAGATCTATTTAGCAGCTGGAGCAGTGCTAATTTCATTGTTTGATATAAAATAATTGCTTTTTTTTTCACTGTTCAAAAATAACTCCTGACTAGAAACTGTAAAATCAATGGTTGACCACATTTAGCAGGTTAAAATGAGAAGGAATAAGTAATAGCATAACGTAGCATAATACAGCTTGTCTGAAAAATCAATTTCAGATGGGTTTCTTCTCTCTGGATTAAGCTCTGCAAAAAAAGTCCTCATTGCAAAATGTCTGTATTTTTATGCTTCTGATATTACCAAGTGTGTCCTGATACAGATTAGTTTGCATTGTCACTTATCACCGCTATGAATTTTGTAGGAATATGAAGACATGCTCATTATATTAGGATTCGCAATCATGTGTTTTCAATAGATAAAGTGCCGAAGTGTTATTCAAATTGTTTTGCAACACAGCTATTGTGAAAGCTCAAAGATAACACACTGGCAGAACTTGAAGTGCAATAAACCTGTACTGACTTGCATTTAGTGTCATAGCAATTAACAAGTTTTTAATAAGATGTCATTAATCAGTGCATAAAAGTCCTGCACTAGAGCGGAAAAGAATTTTGAGGCTTCTGCTTAGGTATTAAAAATTTATCAGCTTGGGAAGGATTTATTTTTTTCTGGCTCTTAGATTACTCCAGTCAGAAATCATTTTTATCCCTGAGACACCCTGAAGTATTTCATACGAATATGCTTTCTTTGAAAAGTGCTGACCTTGTTTTTCCAAAGCCTCCCTGAGAGCCCAAACCTTATCTTTCTGACCATCTTTGAAAATTTCTTTAAGACACACCTAATTGATGATGAGAACCTTAACCTTTCTAATTCCCACTCTCCAGGTATTTTAGAAAACAAAAATACATTTCCACTGAAGTCCATTTCATCCACATTTATTTTACGTAGTCAATGCCATTCCTGCTCCCTTCACTGCAGTAAAATACATGTTTAAATAAAAAGATAAATACCTAACAACTAAATTTGTATTCCCCTACAGTGAGTAGAGTACTCTAAGGAAATGACCTGTTACAGACTAAGAGAGAGGCAATCACTAGGCTTCTGATTGTGTATTGACAAATGCCAATCAATAAGGAAGTCAGATTACAAGTCTAAGAGACGCTCCTGGGGAAAACGAACATCACATTTCTTCCTGTTTGGCAATATAACATGATTTGGGGGCAAGTGATAGCATTGCCGTTACTGACTTTGCAAATAAATAAAAAATGAATGAGGATAGTTCCGGTTTCTCTTTGCTTGTTTAATAGGGTTGAAATGTAGGTTAAGCACATTATAAAAGAAATCCCTGCTTCTTGTCATCTTAAAAGAACCTGGCTGCTTTGCTGATAAATACATGTCAGGAGATTTCAGAGCAGTTTAGCGTTAAAGAGCAATGGATGCAACCTGGATGACACAGTGATTTTAAAATCCCTTTTCAATATGCTAGCTCCACAAAAAATCAAGTGATCAGCAAACCTAGAATTACTACCAACTATCCAAGATCCTGTCTGTGTTCATCACTCATCGTATGGTCACGTTTCTGCCCTGTAAATCTTTACCTAAAAAGCATGAAGTGTGTGTAGTAGGAATCTAACAAGAGCACTCAAAAAGAAAGACATTCAAAATAAATACTTAGGTTTTCTGTGCCATTTCTTAAGACATTCAGGAATCAAAATAAGAATGAAAAAGCTTTCCTGGCACCACTCCCTTTAGAAATACTATTTGTCCTCTGAGATTTACCACACTCATTCTCTGTTCTCAGGGAAAATTTGCTTTCAAGGTGGCAATCTGAACCGCCCATTGGCACCTAACCAGCTCTCCTCCTACGACACAACCTTTAACGCTAAAATAGTTCTCCCCGTAGTCACAGGAAGGAGGGACAGAAGCCTTATTAACACTAGTTTCTAATGGCAGTGACTCTGTTTCTTGGCGGTTTTGATTACAAAGAAGACTTTGGAGAGATGCTGGAAATATGAACTAATGATTTAAGCTCTAAACAGATAAACTTGTTTCCTCATGACAGAGATAGCTGAAAAAGAATCTCATAGTTTTTGGATTTTTTTTTTTACCATAGTATTTTTTTCTTATTTTTCTTATTTTTTACTTTTTAGAAGCTGAAATTTCTGGAGAGTAAATAGTTTCCTTGAAAAGAGTGCAAGGCCAGAATGGCACATTGACTATAAAAATTTGAAGAAGAAAGAAGGAACAAAGTGATGATGTCCTACCCTAGAAGATACTCTTTGAGGTTGGTCACAGCCCCACTGAGGTGATAGAGATGGAAAGAAAGAGATCTCTGAAACAGAAAATTTGGGTTTCAGGTGAAGGGCTGTCACATTATAAATGGTCAAAGTGCATATACACGCATTTCATGACACAACCACATTAACACCATTGTTGCTTAGGAACCTTGGTAAAGATTAAGAGTGCATCAGGTGGCTAAAGGCTCCACCTGTAAAAAAATGATACTATATATTTACCTGTGGCTATGCCTGAATTTACATAGTACAAAGGCCATTGAATAAAAGATGACAGCCACCCGCGTAGTCCATGACACACAGGTCAGCAAGCAGAAGCCTCGGACTAATGACTGGCTAATGCATCCCAGTGCACTTATGTAGCCTTGCTGCCTGCATGGTTTAGCTTTTCATGAAGCTTGATTCTAGCTAAAAGATGTTTTGGCATGATGTGTTGTTTTACATGAAAAGGGCAAATTGTTCCAGAGGAGGCTAAGGAAGAAAGAATAAGACAGTGACAAATTCATCCAAGTAGATTTACATCGACTTATTTAACCACAGCATGTAGTATGTACTTAAGTACTTGCTGCTGGGAGTATAAAGGCTTTACAATAACAAAACATCCATCACTGGAAGATAAAATGGAGGATTTTTTTTTTTAAATTTTATTTTTTCCCAGGAGGAAATTGATGCCTTATAAAATCCACAAGACTTGAATCATCAAGTTATCACTGTCAGCAGGCATGTCTTTCAGACACCTCGCCTCATCTCACTACAAATCACACACCAGTGAAAGATGCATGCCACGGCAGAAAATTGCACCCTTTCTTGGGTGATAGATACAGTTAGAAAAATTACGGGGCCTGAAGCAACTACCAGATTAGCAAGAGAGTCTCCGTCTGAGAAGCCTGTTTCGCATCACATCGGTGACAGTGAGATGAGGAAGTCTGGGAGCTACAGGTTTCAAAGCTCCGTGAAAGTGGTTACTTGGCAATTTGGCAAGATGACTCAGCCCTTGTCTCTGGAAGTGCAGGAGAGCCTGAAGTTACTGAGAATGCCTTCTGACACGTCTGCTTTTGAAGAATGCTTGTGCTTTTTTTGTGAAGCAGTGCCACAATTTCCACAAGAGATCCCCATTCTCCAAGGTGCTTGAGGAAAGACATTTTTCTTCCTGCCATTCTACCCAGCCTCGGATATTTTCATTCCTTTTAGCAAGTGCTCCAAGGCATAACTAAATCTTGGGTGTTAGATAATTCTGATGTGTATTTTAAGCCAGCCAGCCCCAGGCAAGAAAGTAGAAATCAGATCATGCTAGAAATGTAAGCAAGGTGTTCCAAGCGAAGTGGCCCATCTGATTTCATACACAACCATGCCATAGAAAGCATGTGATGAGATGACGCAAAAATTTTCTTATTTAGCACACTGTCAGGCCTCCATGGCAACTCCATCACTCGTGTCACAAGTGGCCTCAGTGTTGCCTCATACCAAGAGTAGGCCTCATGGGTGTTTTTGTGCATCTCGAAGTTTTCCTGTGAGGCAACTGCAGATATTTCACTTCCTGGTGATGTTATGTGGTAGCTGCTGATGGCACAGTTGAAGGAAAGTGTTGCATTTTACTAGCCGCCCAATGTGCTTGAAGGTAACAAAGACAATAAAAACTGAAAATGAGCAAATGTCTATTTAAACTCATCTTGTGTAAACTCTGTGGCTCTACCACTTTCTAGAAAAGTAGTCGGATAATGGCTGGATATTGTTACGTTCATCCCATCACGTGAAATACTTCTGCTCGTGTTTAAGAATGAAACCATCTATGTTACGCAGGCTGAAACAGATCTGAAGTCTAGTCAGCTGCAATGTGGCCCAAAGCCCACAATCCTGTCTAGTTTTTTATAACAAGATGTTGCTAAAATCTGTTTGAATTAAGCTAGTGGCCCAAAGGACTTACTCAGAATTCTACATCCACTTCACCCTCTAAAAGACAGAAAATGGAAGATTTAAAACTTCATTTCACTTTCAAATAAATACAAAGACAAAAATTGCGAAGATTGCAAGGTTTCCCAAACTCGTGACCTACAGTTTTTAGGAAAGAGCCTAATTCTCAGATTTAAAATGTGAATTTGTAAAAATGTAATGATGCAATTCCTTGTTTTACTGTACATCAAAATCATCAAGATCAAGCCTCCTAAGATTTGCTGAAGATTACATGCCAGACTTGGAAACTCAGCTTAGAATGTGAAAATTGCCCCCAAAAAGTCATCTTTCTGACTTAGCCTGCTCTAAGATTGAACATTCAATATCTTAACTTGGTTAAAAGTTTCATTACTGATGCATAAGCTGAAATCCAGCTCAGCTCTTTTTGTCACTATCGTATTATCCCTGAATAGCTAACAAGAGCAAAATGCAGTAATTTTATTTATTTATTTATTTCCTCTGAGTGAGTGAAACTTAGAACTACACCCCAGGAATGGTTTCTGGAGAAGAAAGCAGTTTTTACTAAGCCATTTTGAAAAGTGGATTTTTTTCTATTGCAATAATGAAGTGATATGAATTTTTTTCTCTTAAATTGTATGTGTGAAAGAATGTTTACTGGTGAAAGCAAAACACATTTAAATCTTCAGGGCTGAATGCTCCCAAGAGCATTATGAAAATTGGTGGAGATGCTCTTTGAGCCATTCATATTCATTCTGAACAAATATTGGTGCACAAGGGAAATTGCAGATGACTGGTAAAAAATGAATGTGGTGCACTGTAAAGAATAAACATGATAGGCTTGGATAATTACAAGCATGGGTTAAACCTTGGCCAAAATACTATAAAGACAGGCACGGGAAGCAACTAGGAATTAATTCATAGACGGTAACATCTGTAATGTTAATCAATATATTTTTAAACAGAAAATAGGTGCATTCAAACCACAAGAGATGAGACTAAAATACAGTTGCTTAAGGTAGAGGTATTGACTGAAGACATGGATTATTTTAAGTCATTTGATGTAGCCCTGCATGACAATCTAGTAAAGAAACCAGAACTATGCAAAATCAATTTACCTGCATCAAATTCTCTGAGAACCAATTAGCAGCCATATCAGCATGTTTCTACTCCCTTCTAATGGGTTATTAACAGCTTCAAAGGAGCCAATGAAGTTCAATGTCTTTATCAGTGATCTGGAAGGAAACATAAAATCGTTGCTGGTAACTCTGCAAATGACACAAAAATTGCTGGAAATGGAAAGGAAACAATGAAGGGAACAAAACAGCATAAGGGTATTTAACATCTGCTTCAGATCTTCAGGTCGGTATTTAAAGCCTTAAGTCAATATTTAAAAATAGGATGAATTTCAATGTGGAAGAGATACTATCCCCTATCTGCTGGTGGTGGGACTTGTACCTTTCTGAAGCCTCAGGTGCTGGCCCAGGAAGGGATGCTGGCAGATGAATAGACAATACTCTCTGATCCACTATAGACTCCCATTTCGCCTTTCTCGGGAAAGGGAAAAAAAAAAAAAAAAGGGCAAGGAATTGGCCCAGTACAGGAAAAAAATTATTCTAGGTTTGCTGTGGAGGACTGTTTTTCTATTAAATTGGTAGTGATTTCTATTAAATTGCTTCTTCTTGTACTGAGGACAAAGGAGGAGAAAAAGCACCTGCCTCATTTGAAGGTGAAGGGATGGGAGGAGAAGCCTGCACGCCTGTCTGTCTGCCAGCCAGCTGGAAGAAAGGGGCAGGAGCAATGGGGACTGGGAGAAGGAAAGGGGAGAAAAGCAGCAAAATAGGACAGAAGTAGGTTTGGGGAGATGGAGTGGGAGCAGAAGGATCTCAATCCACTGTGTCTCCCTCTGAAAAGCAGAATTGAATCCAGGAAACCTGAATAAAATAGCGATTGCTATTAAAGCCTGTATAAAAAGGCATGCTCACAAAACATATGCAAGCATGACTTTATGAATTTAACAGTGAAACATTTATTTATGTGGTTCTCTGCAATCAGATTGTAGGCACAGAATGAAAATGGTGAGGGAACGGGGACACTCCCCTAACTGGTGTCAGGGCGGGGGGAAATGGTGAATATTCATGGTGGGGGGTGGTGAGCGGTACACGCAGTTGCTGTGCCCACAGTGCAGGCAGGATCTGCTGAGGGGCAGAAGGAGCTGGGCTGCTCACAGGGAAGGGGAGCATCAGGGGTCAGCACAGTGACAGATCGCTGGCCGATGGCTGTGGGTCATTTGGGGACGGAAAGGTCCCACATGGGGAGAATCTGACTCAGAGCATCTTTTGCTACATGGGGATTTCTGCAGGCTTTTTTTATCCTCAGCTATTTACAAAATGTGGTCTTGAAGGACATTGCAAAATGCTGTATGTATTCCAGCCTTGTCTCTGCAAAGCGTTCATACCTGTTTTCAAGTGACCCATCAAAGCACCAGAACAAAGTCTGAAAGGCGCGTCCCTGTTTGTGCGCAGCGTATCAACTGCATATTGTAACCTAACGGCTTCTCGTGGGTATCATTTGCACAATTAAACTATAAATAATTCAGTATTTGGCAGTCAAAGATGCCATCAATAATATTATGCAGACTTCCATCCTTCCCCCTCCCTCTCCATCCCTGCCGTCCCCTAACGTAAAGTAAATGAATATTTCATAAATGATCACTCAGGTAGAATGCCCAAAGCTTATGCGCAGACACAGAGCACGTTTGCAACAAGCTGGAATAGGGAGGTGACTCTAGAAACCTTGCGTCTTTACTCCTAGATGCAATGAATTAATCAAGAGCAAAGGTCTTTCATTTGTGTGTTAACCATGTACTGGTAACCTTAGCTTCTGGCATCTGTTTGAAGATCACCGTGAGCACTTGACTGTCTCCTGCCCCAAACTGAAAGGGCAAGAGGAATAATTTCCAGGAACTGGGTGCAGCCCTCCAGCGTGGAGTGGCTGCTGATGCCCACACAAGCTGTGATTTTGCAAATCTGTAAAATTGCAAATTTGTCATTTTGCAAATCTGTAAATCTTTATGCATCTGAGAATTCCTCTGGATTTCAGTGGATCGAATCATATGCAATTGCAGAAGCAGAGCTTTTGCTGGCATAAGTGCTTGTAGTTTAGTTGATCATTCAGAGCTGAGGAACATCTTCATGCTCTTTGGTAAGAGACTACAGGGGAACAGATCTCTCCTCATCAGTCACTATGCACCCAACCAAATCCACTGACAGCCTGAATTTCCCCATGTCTCCCCTTCTTTTCCACTGCCCATTTTCAGGCTCTCTGCTAATTTGATCTTTCAGCAGACACAAACAAACATTTTGTGCTCACATTCAGGATACCTACTTATTTTTAAAGTGTTGTTAACACAGCTTTTTACTGTCTCCTTCTGTCTCAATCGATGTAAAAAATAGCTGTCTAAAATGTTCTTCCTTGAAAAAACTTGCTAATTTGTCTCCTGGGATCTTCTCCTTGTCTCTGTCTTCAGTCAGCTCTACTCAATTTTGTATGAAGAGTATGGCACTGGTTGTTCAGCGTGTGTTTACTTTCTCTTGTAACCACTGCAAACTAAAGTACTCTGGGAAAATGAGTTGGATTCTTCTCATTTGCAAATACCATTAACAGAATTGTCGACCAAATTCCATCCTCGGCTCCAAATTACACGCTCGGTTAGGGCCTGATCCAACACTTATTAAAGGCTATGGAAAAATTCCCTGATTTTAATGGACTGTAGTTCAGACCTTAGGGAATGCACATTTCCACTGCAGATGATTGGCTTAATCTTTGAGCATGCTGGAATGTATACAAGGAAGGAATCATAGGGCTGGATAAGACTGCAGAGGTCACATCTCAAGGCAGGATCAGCTGAATTTGTATCTCCCAACAGATGCCTAACCTGTTCTTGAAGGTCATTGACTGGGACTCCACGGATTGCCCCTCCAGGCAATCTTTTTCATTAATTATCCTCACTGTTAAGAAGTTCTTCGTATCTGTTCTAAGTCAGCTCTTGCTTCAATCTATTCCCATTACTTCCTGTCCTAGCCAAAGTAAGTAAGAGCAGACTATTTCTTTCTCTGTGCAATGTAAAGCTTTTGATGTATTTGAAAAGTATTATCATACGTGACTCAATCTTGTTTTTCTTAGCCTAAACAACTTCTGTTTTTCAATCTGTTTTTGTGGTTAAATCTGTCTGTGTTCTGGACCTTAGTCACTACCGGTGCTCTCTTCTGGACTCCTTCAATCATCCCACATCTTTCCTGAAGGACAGTGCCCAGAACTGGACACAGCACTTCAATGCAGGTCTCATCAGTGTTTAGTAAAGGGAAAGCATGTGTCATGCACAGTCTCAGTACAATGCTTGTCTTTTGCACTTTGATACAGCTTTATTACCTCGTGACCCATTAAAAACGAACCTAGGTACAATTGATGGAGGGTACAAAGATGAAACTTGAGGGCTGCCTTGGATCTCTCAGGAGACACGGAGGGCAGAATTAGCATCACAGAGCTTCTGTGCATGTTAGCAGAACAAAGGAAAGGTGAAATTTGAGTCCCAGTTGCCACACGAGTTCCCCAAACAGAGACTGAGAAAGCCCATGACTTTGTTGGCATGAATATCAAACTGGAAGAGAGATGTAATGACTGTAGGACACCATCACACTGTTTCTGATGGATTTCTTCTCAGGCTAAAACTGTTATTTAATACAGTTTTACTCTTGGTAAAAAAGAAGGGAGTTTCAACTATGTACTTGTATTTGTATGCTTATCTATGCATATTTTATTTTTGGCTGCTTTTCAGCATAGCTTGTACATTTTTAGAAATGCAACACCAGCAAACAACCACCAACACATTACACATTCTATATTTTGTATATTCAATAGTCTCATTACATCCCTCGTGAATATATGTGGACTGTAAGAACCAATTATTGAAAACAGTATTCAGGAATCCATTTCCTCAACAGCTTTGTCTTTTATCAAAGGGCTAATGGCTCTTAGCACATTTCAAATTGGCTCGGGACTCATTCAGTTCTTTAAATGCTACTTTAAACCAGAAGAACAAAATACCATTTTTGTCTTGTTCCTACATAAGTAAATGGTCTAAGGATTTTTGTGTTCAGGAGAACAGAAGCAGGTCCAAAATATGAAACATATGCCTTTTTTTTTTTTTTTTTTCCCACTACAGCTATCAGAAGGTGGTTGTAAGTTATTAGTTTTTCTCTACTTGTATATTCAACATGCATCGTACATTTTTCTAATAATGTCACTAGGAAGAGAAATACACTTTAGTTGAAGAAAGTTGGTGATACTCAGCTAAGATCTACTTTTCTAGCCTGTGGTAACATTTGAATAATGCCATAAATCTTCAAAAAGGCAGGGACTGTGATTTTACCTTTGATTTACAATATAACAAGTGAGCGGGCCTAAAATTATATATGGAACTCATTAGCAGTCAAGTAAATTATGACTAAAGCCTGCTGTAATCTATGGGTATGCTATGAATAGTTTTGTATTTCAGAAGATAAATTGCAGCACCAAGAGGCCAGGTATTTCCTTAAAGAGAAATTCAAACACATTCTTACCTTTATAGTTTGGCTTTGCAATATTCACTGACTTGACAGGGCAGGATACATATGTTAGCCCAGTGAGTGAGATGGAGAGTTTTTCCATTAACATGACAAGTAATGTGGCACTTGGTTGCTCTTCCTGACAGTCTTAATAACACCAAGGAATTGCAAAGAAAGTCGTGATATTGCTTTACTGCAAGACAAGTGCAAGTTCCAAGTTGGGGGGGGGGGGAAGGGACTGAATAAGCTAGCCGAATAATAAACAGTGGAAAACTGTATTATGAAACCAAGTCTACATTGATACTTCTTGGGTATAGAGAGAGCTCATTTTATATTTAAAAGCAAACAGTTTTGAAAAATGTCAAGCCATCATTGAACTGAGATATTGTAACAATAATACTGAATTCACAGTGTGAAAAAAAAAACACACACCCAAACAGTAAGATCTACAAATACACAGGACAAATGTTAACCTTAGATTAAGCAAATGTTAGCCTTTGGCAAGCACTGATGAAGATACTAGAGGTATTTCTGGAATAACATCGTGATCTCACTGAAATCGGTGAAGCTTTGCTGTTGACTGCAATAGCTCCAAAATTTCATTCCTGAACTCTGCTATGAGGTGTTAAAATAAAATGAATCACGTGTTGGAGAAAGTTGCCAGATACTGCTAATCAACAGCACAGGTTTTGTTTAATATAAAAATTAACATCCTTTTAGGTGAAATAAAAACATTAGATCAGAATTGATATTAAATGCAACAAAGCAGATGAATGCATTATTAGGGTTGTAAATGTGCTCATGCAACAACAAAATTAAAAATACATGTTCATAGATAATTACCATTAACGCACCCATTCTGTGTTCATGTACTAAGTTGGCCATTGCTATAACACGAACTAACCAGATTTAAGCACTGAGCCAGGCTGCCAGGGAGGCTGTGAAATCTCTGTCCTTGGTGGTTTTAATGACTCCACAGGACAAAGCCCTGAGCAACCTGGCCTGAATTCAGTTTCAACCCTGCTTGGAGCAGGAAATTGAACTACAGCCCTCCTGGGGTCCCTTCCAGCCTCAATGGTGCTGTGATGCTCCCTCTGTGAGCAATAACATACTTGAGGCCATGGGCTATCATTCATTCATTCACTGCCTCTCAATATGCTGGTGATGAGGATTAACCCAGTCCTCCCCCAGCTTGCACACATCCATTGATGTTCAGGTATATCTAATATGCAGCAATGTGTAAGAAGGTGTTTGCAGTAGATACCATGCATGGGATAACCTGTAAGACCTGCTGTCATATTTGAAAGAGATTTAAACTTCTGATAATCCTCATATGCTCTTATATAAGGAACGTATAAAAAAAAAATAGAAAAACAACTGCCTTCTAAATCTGGGTAGATGAAGCTTCTCTTGAATTTGTGCTTCTTACTGTTATTTTTTATAGTCCATTAGAAGGAGAGAGGACAGAACCTTTGGTGGCATTTGGAGTTTCACAGCAGTTCCTCATGTCTTCATTCTTTGAAAGCTGAGACCCAGAAATTCTTGTATATAGTTATCAAGTGATCCTGGAGCTGAATTATCACTTCTGAGAATGTATGCCGTGGCTTAATCTTTGGTGGATTCATGAAGAGAAATGAAGAAAGAGTGGAGGTAATACAGTAAGTGCCCACATTAACAGAAGAAGGAAAATATACTATGATATATTAAAAACCCCTCCGTTTCCCAGTTTATCTTCCGGATCCCAAGGTAAGAATGTATAAACAGAAGGAACATTAGTTTTGATAACCAAGCCCAACAGAGCATCAGACAATAACTCTAAATAATCCATTGTAAATAAAGGAAAGGACACAGTTGAAGATGTTGTTTTATGGGTGTCATAAAATAAGCATGTAGCTGGAAAACTGCAGTTGCAGACCTCTAGCAACGTTTACATGTATATGCCACATAACTCCACCTACTGAAGCCAATTCCAGTTACGTAAAAGTACTCTGAAGTGCTTTTCTCCAGCACGTCTCACTTATTTCTTCTTCAGAGGGTGATGGTATTAAAACTCACATTGGTATTTGCTCTTGGCAAGAGGGATACGGAGGAAAGCGCAGAAGGAATTAAGGCGGCAGGCCTGGCAGTGGCAAGCCTGGAGCACAGGCAGACGGCTGAAATGGAGGGTGAAGGCCCTGCTGGGGCCAAGGCAGAACCCGAACCTAAATTACTCAGGGACCTCCCCTACTTAATGGCCTCAAAACCATTCTGTGCTCGTAGATGTGGTAGAGTTATTCACCAAGGACATGATGTGATCCATAACTCATACTGTGGTGAGCTGGTTTTGCAAGTAAAGCACTCCAGTCATTTTGATTTATTTACTATTGGGGCATATTTATCAAACGGGCTTTTATGGCCCCATATGTGTTCGTAGCACACCTCCACCAGATTGCAAGAGAAGAAAAATAAACGTGTTACTCCTTCTGACTTCATTTCCATCACCTGTACTCCAACCTTGCACGAATACAAGCTTAATTACATATCTTAGGGCCAGATTTTTCTGAAGTTAGATGTAGGGGTAAGAATCATCAAGTTTAGGATGGATTTGGATGTGTTTTTTTTTTTTTTTTTTTTTTTTTTCTTTGTCACTGGTGTATTCAAATACCCGAGTATATGACATCCACTTGGAAATACGGTATTAATGAAAAGACCTATGGTGAAAACGGTGCCTGACAAAAAGGGCAAGGAGGATGGTTAAAAATCCCTTGTTCCATGAGCTCAATGTCTCTTGCCATAGAGCCCATATTGATATCCCCAAGCCTTCAAGACGATGTCTTTCAGCCAAAGACAGTGTTCCTGCTTTATGGTAGATTTTGGCAACGTCCTGGGCTAGGTGTTGCCAGCGCTAAAGGGGACTCCCAGCGTGGTGGAGCCACCCTGGTGCTGGCCAGCAGTGATCCTGAGGCTGGGACCAGGAGTGAGCGTGAAGAGCCCAGACCCACCAGATTTTCAGACCTTCTGCCCAATTCGCCCACCCCTCTTTTCCAAAGGGAACCAAAGTGGTTTTTTTTTGGTTTCTCCCATTTGAAGAACGGGGCTCTCTGAAAAGACTACACCCCCCAGCATGCCCCGCCACCCCCTCCCCCCGCGCGGCACGCCGGGAGCTGTAGTCCCCTTCCCCCCCCCAGCGTCCCTCCAACGGGCCCGCAGCTGTCAGTGGGCGGGCGGCGAGGGAGGCGAAGGAGCGGCCGGGCGCATGCGCGCAGCGGCCCCGCCGCCTCCGCCGCCGTCGCCCTCGTGCCGTTGCGCCGGGAGGGCGGCGAGCGGCTGCTGGGGCTGCGCAGCGCCCGGAGCCCCCCACAGCGAGCGGCGCCGCCGCCGCTTCTCCTCCTCCTCCTCCTCCTCCTGCTGCTGTCGCTGCCACCGCTCCTCCTCCTCCTCGCCCTCCTCCTCCTCCTCCTCCTCCTCCTCCTCCTCCTCCCCCCGCCGCAGCGAGCGAGCGAGATGGCGGCCGCCGGGGCTGTGGCGAAGCACGAGCAGATCCTGGTGCTCGATCCGCCCACCGACCTCAAATTCAAAGGTGAGGGGCGGACGGGGGCAGCCAGCCCAGCCCAGCACAACCCAGCCCGGCTCCAGCTCTCGGGGCGTCCCGCTCCGCTCCGCCGGGAGCCCCCGGGGAGGGGAAGGGGAAGGGAAGGGAGGGGAAGGGGGGGGTGGGGGAGGGCCGGGGGGCGCCGCTGAGGCGTCCAACGGGCCCGGCCGGCGCCATCTTGCGAGCCCGGCGCGGCGCGGCCCCGCCGTGGGGGTGTCCCGGCGGGGGGCAGCCCGCGGCCGCGCAGGGGCCATCTTGCGGCGTGGCGCCGCGGGGACGGGGCCCCGGCTGCCCTCTGCCGGGCCTGGGCGCTGGGGAAGGGGAGGGGAAGGGAAGGGAAGGGAGGGGAAGGGAAGGGAAGGGAAGGGAAGGGAAGGGAAGGGGTGCCTGCCTGCCTGCTTCAAGTTTGTGGTGTCATGTACCGCCCCCCCCCCCCCCCATTATAAACACTATCCCCTCAGTTTATTTGTTATACTCAGGGAAGGCTCCGGTTTTACAACCGGCGATGTTCGATTTTTACCTATTTTTTATTTTTTTCCCCCCTTCTCAAACCTGTCAGTGTGACCAGGGCTTGAGGTTCTGCGCCCGGTGTCAGCGCGCCTACTTGCATAATCCCCCGTCTCTATTTCACGCTCTGTTTTCATGCAGGCTCGTTTTTCATCATCCCCCCCCCCTCCCCGAGCAGAGTTTATGATGCAAAAATCTTTAAGTGGGCAAGAACAAGGTTATGTCCATGTTCAATCCAAACGCTGTGTTTCCCCAAAATACCTTTGGCTGCCCTGGCTTTTAGAAATAAAACTCAAGCCTGGTGCATCAAAGGGATTTTTAACAAGCTGTACCCGTTTTATCAGTCCATCAAATCCATTAAAACCCAAATTCTGTTGGATTGCACACCTTAATTTCTTGATAGCTTCAATTTATAAATTGCACATTCATCGATACAGCCAACACCGTAGCGGGAAGTTATTTTATTTTTTTTCACTCGTGTTGTTAAAATGCTGCCAGGTCTGCACTCAAATTTCAATACACTGCGTTATTCTTGAGAGAACAGGTCAGAGGAAAATGCCTTTTTTTTTTTTTTTTTTAGCTACTGCGTCTAATTTGGAGCTTGCAAACATTGAGTTGTCTTCAAGCTGGAAGCAGGCTGTGTTTATGTGATACGGAACTGCTGGTTACAGGGAACACAGAGTAAATACTAGATTTACAAATTGTCAATAGGAAGCCGTTGTCGATCAGTAATCCTGATTGTGCTGTGTGTTCAGGTATTTAGAGTGCAAAATGCCTA
Organism: Aythya marila; assembly: GCF_965140915.1. NCBI lineage: Eukaryota > Metazoa > Chordata > Aves > Anseriformes > Anatidae > Aythya > Aythya marila. Next base: position 103,573,226 of record NC_139043.1, on the reverse strand, counting down.
TTCTTTAAGCATAAACTTTGCTTTCAGGCTAATGCATATAATTAGGACAATTTCTGTAGAGCAGACGAAGCAAAACCAAAATCTGAAGCATAATGAGACTGCAGTCTTAATATACCATGGAAAACACTCTCTTAGTATATCATTACCTCAATACCTTATAGAAAGGGATGCCTATTAAAAGAGCATCGAGTGCTTTCTCAGTCAATATTTTCCAGCTGCTTGTTGTTCTGAGGTGGGCAAAAAGGTCTGTAGGCCACAAGGAGTAATTCAGTTCTGAAGTGGTGTTGCATCGAGGAGTGCAGTAGTGGTAGAAGGGAATTCCGAGTATTATCTTTTAAAAATAATTGGTTACTAAGAGGGTGTATGACTCAATAACTGTAACTTAATCGTAAGTGTAGGAAAATCATATGACCTTGGTTTAAAAAAAAAAAAAGTGTGTGGTTTTTTTCAATGTAGCTGGTTATTCAAAGTTATCTTACTGGGAGAATAATTATTACCCATTATTATTATTATTGTCCTACTACTGTTGATGTATGTGTAACAGAGATCCAGTTTAAGTCTAAACATCTGAACAGAACAAATAGTTCTGCAGGTTTTCTTGCCTCACAGTGTGGCTCGTAATGAATTTGCTGACCTTTAGGGTAGCAGCAAAACATGGTAGTATGCCTTTATGCAAACAGTGACTTAAATTAAAAAAGTAGGTAGGACTTACTGTAAGGAGCTCTTGTCAAGGTTTAGAATTCATCAGTGTCTGATGAAACTCTTCTTGGTTGGTTATTATTATTTTTTAAACTACTCGACTCAATCAGCAAAAATAAGGGCTATAATGCCTCTCTGCTGAATTTTATTCCACACAGTTAGGAGGGAGTCTGAAAAAGCGTATCCCATGGTGGTTAACGCATTGTGTATTTCCCTTGGTGACTGGCAGATTAGGATCCTGTTTTTCTAGTACCTTGCATTCCTAGATGCTTCAGCCATTGATAGCATTTTGGAGTGATGAGTGGTTTCTTCTGCCTCTGTGGTACTTGGGGTTTCTCATGGTTGTGGAACCATCAGGAATACCGAAGGAGAATCACAAAACAAGGAAGTTTCAGAGTGTCGTACAAATGTAGCAAGGGAAAAACTGTTCTTAAAAGTAAAACTGTTCTTAAAAGGTATGAGACTAAGAGGCAGTAGATAAGCTACACGATAATGCTTTCAGAGACTCAGAGAGCACTGAGAATTTGACTCGTGGTTCTTGTCTGGTGGTCTTCAGCCACATTAATCCTGGAGTTTTTTTTCCTTCTGTATTTCCTAATCTGATGTATTTTGTTTAGCTTTCCAAATCTGGAGCTATTTGGATTTGTCTGGGACCAGACAGGAAGAATTGCAACATGAGACAATTAAAAGCAGCTACTGTGGAAGGTGGCACATCTTCTGCCTCTTGTTAGGGTCTGTTCTCCTGACTTGTGCACATAATCGTCTGTAGCCTTAGTTTAGTGGAGACTATGGTAATTTGGAATTGGTTCCTTGTGAGTAAATGCCTTTTTAAAAAAGGTACTTTACAGTTGTGTAGTGAAGTAGCAGCACTTGAAATTTTCAATTCAAAGCTTTCTAGCATTGTTATGGAAACTCAGTTGGTCTTCCTTAAATCAAAGAAGTCAATTTTGCATCTGTGAGTAACTTGTATTTAAGTTGGTCTTGGATGGTGGTCCTTTTTCGAAAAACATTCTCCAAATCTTTACATCAGTCATAAGATACGCTTTTGCAACATCTAATTGAAAATCAACACTAGTTGATTTGATGAGCCTTGGAGGATCAGCAGACAGCATTCAGAGTTTGCATCTCACGTGCTTCAGAGGTGCCTGACTAGCAATCATATCAGCTGTTACAAAAAGGTATGGGTATTCTAACTTGATATCCTTTATTGAAGTTCTTGCTTACAAGTGTATGAAATTGTTTTGCTGCCTTTGTAAAGGTCTCAAAATAGAGGCACGCTTTTCCATTTCTGTTTTAATTTATTGAGGTTAGGAGTCAGTCAGCAAGTAAGCAGCCTGAGATCAAATTTTGTGAATGTTAGTGTACAATAAAAGTTCACTTTTGTGGTTTGAGTCACTGGAAGAGGTAGAACTTGATATTTCACTTCTGATTATTAATCTGATTCATGCTCTAGGACTGTTAGTGTATTAAAATCATCTTTCAGCTGGTATAGGTTCGAACAGCTCTATCCAGGTAAGGCAGGCAGCACCTTACTTAGACAGCTCATTCTGATGCGCGGATTTCTGTGACCTTTTAAATCATACAAAAATATTGCTGTGGATTATTTTATACTCATTACACTGCTTTTGGTAACAGTGAAAGCCATGGGGTGTGTGTTGCTGCAAATCGAGAAGGTGGAATTTAAAGGTAAAAATAGCTCAATGTTAAATCTATCCCCAGCCCTCAAGATCTGTTGCCAGAATTGGCCCAGGACACCTTTCGTGTAGGCCGGGTTTGGACTCCTCAAATGTGATCTCACTGCCTTGTTTGTGTGGGTCTTGACCATACCAAGAACACACAAACTCACTTGATTCAAAGTACCAGTAAATTCGTGATGTCCCAGCTTTCTAGGATAGGTTAAGAAACAAAACACAAAGGTGATTGGGATGTCAGTTCTGTGGGATCTGCATTCTAGAACGTTTTTGGAACTGAACAGGGAGCCTGCAGAGGGGACGAAGTGGCTGTAACTGAGCACTAGCACAGTTGTGACTTTTTGATGCTTTGAGATGATTCCATTTAATTTAATACATTTTTTTCTGGATGATTATCATATAGTGACAAAGATGGAATATCCCATAGAATGATTTAGCATTCAACAAGTGGTCTTTGCCTCTTCATTTTATGATAAGTATTAATGAAACATATGACACAAAATGCTTAGTGGGAATGTGTTGAGGGAAACGAAGAAAACTTTTTTCTGTATTACACAATTTATTGCTCATGAGCTGGCAGTGTGTTAATACTTAGGTTTCTACCACAGTGTCAGGCCACGTTTAAAACTGACTGATGAACAGGGTCTGTGTTGGGCTGTGAGGCATTGTAGGTGCTAGATAAAATTCAATAATGGATTTTTTTTTTTCTGTGATTAAAGAAGATGACAGCAGAATGGATTTGGATGTTTCGTCCCTTTCCCTTCAGTTCATAGGACCTAGCGTTGCACCTTCAGTAAACTGAGAAACACTCCCCAAAGCACTCCCAACCTTGTGCTTCTCATCAGTATGAAAGCTTCCCCTTTATGTTGTAATCAGGATGAAGTGCCTACTCCTTCTGCTTGTTGACAGCTGAAGCCAGTGTTCTAGATCACTACAATACATCATAATATAAAAATAATGCATCGCATGCAAATGTTGTACCACTGCTTAAGGCCAAGTCGAGAAGCAGAACTCGCTGTGAACAGGAGGAGTTGTTTTATGCATCAGTTAATAGGGCCAAATATTTAGTGCACTGGCTGTTCGCTCTGGTGCTGTAAATTGTTCCTGCTTTGTCTCGGTGTGGTTTGTGAGTGTGCTGTCCTTTCTCACCGTGTGTCTTTGGGAGAGGTTTGTTAACGGGACCTTTGCAAACATCAGTCATTAAAGGGTTATTACGCACTCGGCTTGCAAGCCGTAAATTTGAGTTGGAAAAGACTGCTGGGGAGAATTTACTATGTGTGGAGTGGAAAAAAGGAATAAATCACTGAATAATTAGATAAGTGTTACATTTCTCAGTGTGGAAGTTGTCTCATCTGACAGTAAAAGCCTTGCAATTTGACAAGTAAATATATATCAGCTAATTGCTTAAAAAAATAATCAGCAAAATTGCCGTAATACGGTAATTTCTGATGTGGTATTGTTGAAAACAGAAACGCCAGTTAGAATTTCAGTAACTTTATTTTCCTTACTGTGGTGAGACTTTATCTGATGCATAATCATCTTGACCTCTTCAGCTTCTCTTTCCTTTCAGCGTGTTGTTGAATAATAAAGTTATTTCGTTGCATTGGAAATTATTGGGTAACGTAGGTGTGGACCCGATAGCTCAGATACTTTGCTAAAGGTTACCCTGGCATAGGACTTCAGGTGTTTGCTTGTGAAATAATGTGAGGAAGGAAGAAAAGGAAAAGAGAAATAGTTTCCTGAATTTTTAAAAGATAGTCACATCAGCTTTTTCCCTCCCGTTTCTCAGGGTGTGCTCTGGCTTGTTGTAACGTTCAATTTGACACTTCAGTGCTTGACTAGATCTGACCTAAATTGTATGCAAAGCCTCGGAGGAAAGAATAATTGAAGACACGGGTAAACGGAACATGGAATAAAATGCAGCATGGGCGTCCTGGGTAGCGTGTGCCAGTCTGGTCTGAGAGCTGCTTCCTGCTCTGTGCCTCTCCTTTCAGCTTTTTTGTGTGCTCCCGCTGCCCAAACACTTGGGTTTTATGGATGGCATTAGGTTATTTGGTACAGAGGTGTCTGCAGAGGTCATAATTAAGTTGCAGGTAAGCTTAAGATGGAGAAGGAGCAAGCTGTAAAATGAACTGCAGCATAGCTGTTGGCCTACTGGAGGCTTAATAAAGCCATTTCCAAAGGGTGGCCCAGTGTCGTGTTCGAACTTGGCTCGGTGACTTCTTTAAAGGCCTTGGTATGTGTGGGGTTGTGTTGGTGGAGCTCCCTGGGGATGCAAAGTAAGAGACGTGAGGAATGGTAAAAAAAAAAAGTGTGTGTTTGGTGTGTGCTAGGGATAGACCTGCTGCTTGATCGCTTCTGTTGGGAGTGATGAGCGAGTAAGACTAGAGACCAGTACTTAGTCACAGGCTTGTGTGAGTGTGATGAGGCACGAAAAAGGGCAAATATGAGGCTGCAGTACAGTTATGAGGGAAGCTGTAATGTCGTGGTGCATGGAGTTGATGAGGCTTTATCTGAGTACATCCCTGGCAGCAGCCTGTTGGAGAGAGCACACCCAAGTGGGAATGGTGCAAAGGCAGAGTTACTGACAGACGAAGCAGAGTAGCGTGGTTTGTTTGCCTCAGCAAGGTGAAGACTGCAAGGGGATCTGATCGCTGTCATAAATATATCAGAAGAGGTAGGCAGTGGGGAAAAGACAAGCTATACAGGTGGAAGGGTAGGATTGGTAAAAAAACGAGTTGGCATCGAGTGGCTATGAGTGTGTTTAGGTCAGTAGAAACCACTTGAATTTCAAACCTGGATCATGGCAATCGGAACCAACTTTCTAAAAGGAATTGCAGGCAGAAATACCCCTCAACTCGTTTTCACTTCATCAGATACCATCTTACAAAACGATTTGTTTCTCCTGGGCTTTAGAAAGCTTCTACTAGGTCATGAGGTTACAGCATTCCTAAAAGTTTGGTAGGACTGTGGTGGTACTTTGTGGCACGCTTCACCTAGAAGCTGGTGTGCTATCTTACGTTCCAAGGCATTAGAAAAGCTCGACAGAGATGTGCAGGGCTGGATAGCATTCAAAGGTTTTTTTATTTGTAAGAAGGGATGATCATAAAAATAAGTCATATAACATAGGAGTTAGTGCTCCATATGTGAAGTAAACTTAGTAATTAGAATGCGCAGGAGTGTGATGTTAATTTAATAAGGCCGCTAAGTCTACTAGAGCAAAACTAAAAGTTATTAGGGTTTTGTTTTGGACACATGCAAGACGTTGTTTCACTTCCATGTTGGGGCTCTTGCTGCTGCTGTGGAAGTGAGCTGCCTGGTCCTGCAGTGGGGCTGTGTCTCTCAGCATGATGCTGTGATGGGAAGACAGGGAGAGAATGGGGATCTTGTCAGAGCGAGGGGGTCATCACCATGTCCAGCTGAAAGCAGATGTTTGTTTCCTGAGTTAACGGTAGGGTCTGGTGAACTTGGCTTCCAGAGAGGTGAGATGTCAGAGGCCTGGGCTCTGCTTCTGGAGAATGAGAGGTCACCCTGAGATTGGAGTGGGCTGCTCACGCCTTTGGGAGGTGGCCCAGCACTAGCTGCATCTGCACGCTGAGCATTTTAATGCCTGATACGTGAGCCCGTTTAGCTGGGTGTGCCTCTTCTGTGAGGCTGGATGCTATTTGTGCTACATTTATTTATCAAAATCACTCCGTTGTGCTGTTTGGATACTACCTTCAGGGAAACTGGTGAAAAGCAGGAGGGTTTTGGTGTTCTTGCAGCATGTTTGAGTCCAGCTTCTGATGTCCAGTTCTTTGAGCACACAGCTTTTGGTCAAGCCTGCAAGGAAATCAGCCTTGCTGCAGCATACTGTGTGCCATTGCAGCTGTCAGCTGAGATAATTACACATATTCTGATTACCGCTGGATGGTTTGAAGTGTGTCTTGAATATTGCGATTCAGATCAGACAGGTGTATCCAATTGGAGGTTGGGTAGTTGAGCTGCTGTATGCTTGGAAATTTTAAGCAGCAGATCTGGCTGTTTCAGCATCCCTGAAAGCTTCTGTAAGCTATAGCAGGTTAAAATACAAAGAAAGTTCAAAGGAAGAAAGGGGACAGTTACTTGTGTATCCAGCTCTGTTGTTCAAATGGGCTAGTGTTCTTTGAAATCTAAGAGCCTTCGTAATTATCAAATTCATTAGTTATCTTGCCTCATTCAAGTAAAGAGTTGCTCCAGCAGGAAGGGTTTATAACCCAGCCCTTACTGAACTAGATTGCTTGTACGTATTACCAGTTGTTTCAGGACTTTAAGCATCATTTGCTGTTCTAAGTGTTCATATTTATCAGTAGTAAAATATTTCTACTGCTTTTGTTTTTTTTTCAACAGAGAATGCTTTGGGGTGAATAATGCTTTATTGCTAGATTCTTAAGACTTTATCCTAGTAGAGTTATGAGCTACCGGTTTTAGTATGCTTAGCGTGTCTTGTGTAAGAACAACAGCACAACCAACCAAATGGAGCTAAATTGCAAGTCGGGAATTCACAATAACCTGGAGGTTAAGTTGAAGTAGCAAGATTGCCTTTGACACTGGTAACATGGCATTTATTCGATAATGGGACTCTTTCACTAGGAAAAATATCAAGAACAGACATAAACAGACTTAAAACCTAGGTCTGCTAGGTTTTAAAGCTTAAACTAAACACGGGCATTAATGTCTTTGGACGAAGTTATTCCATGTTACGTCGCGTTATTGGTAGTGCTGTTGAGTCTAAGGAAACCTTTGTCCATATTTACCATCTCCTTTTAGCCTGTATTCTTGCCATTCTGTAAAGCAGATAATGTTCTGTTTACCAGAATTCATGATAGCCATCTATGGCTGCACTTTACCCTTGAGATAGATGCTCATTGTGTTTTTACCATGGGGTTTTTTTTTTTTGGCCACTAACAGCATATCAGGAACAATCTGGGGTGAATGTGAAATTCTGATCCAGGAAGAGAATACAAGGAGAAAGAATGTTTGTTTTGTCTGGTTTGAAATGCCGTTGTATTGTGTTTCTGTCTTTTTTCTGTCAGAAAGGCAGGCAACAGATCTCAATTCCCATTTCCCTTCCACCAGCCCCCGGTGAGAGCATGTATGTTAGCATCAGTACAAGCACCTCTAGCAAGCTGTATAGCCTTATATATGCTCTCCTCGCCGCTTTGACAGAGGAATACAAGCTCTTTTAGGATTAAAAATGGGCATTGTCTGAGCATTTTTTTTTTCCGAAGAAAAAATCTTTGACAGATCTCTACCATCAGTGTGCTGGTGTGAGGAGCACAGATAATATCTGTTGTTACCCCATGATGAATAGTGCTAGCCTGGAATCAGCCTGCTGGGGGGCTGTGGATGTTGAGGCCTGTCAGCTTTCTTATAAAGTGTTTTTTTTTGTTTGTTTGGTTTTTTTGATTGTGTTATTTATGTACAGATTGATGATAAAATTAAGAGTTATTTCTGAAGCACCAGGGTAGCATAAGAAGAGAGAGATCCTGTATTTTTGCTCTGATATATGGATATGTACCTGAGAGCAGTGACTATTTGTAGATACTAGTAATCTTGCAACTTCATCCACTGATTATTCCTCATCGTTCAGAGTTATAATGCTGAAGTATTAATTCATGAAACCTGAGCTATTACGCTTTGTAGACCATGAATAAATTTAACACCGGTGATTTGTTAGAGTAGGAATTTTTCTTCCAGCTGAGTTTATAGGATATTTGAATGATCGTGTTTTTGGTATTTCAAGAGAAAAAGGAATGATGTTCCTTGAAAATAACTGTTATGGATTCTTTTTAGATTGTTTTCGCAAAGATTTGAATATTAATTGCTTAGAAGTCGTTTATGGAGAGAAACAATATTTACTTGCTCTTATTTTTTTTATGCCAGCTCTTTCACATATGCTTTTTTTCAGAACTATGAAATCCCATTTGAAGCAATCAAATGCATTGTTTATATTTTAAGTGTGCTTGTCTGACAGTCAGGTAGTTCAAATCGCTACTGGATGCTGGTCTTTCATTTTTAGACATCTTGCCTTCATTTCTTTCACTATTGATTTTTGTTTGCCAGTAATACGCAATTTTCAGCTTAATTTTGGCAATTCACCTTTTTTCTTTTCCTTCTCATTATATCTTTTAAAATAAATACGCTTCTGTAGTAGAACCTGAAATAGAAATGTTTCTCGGGGCTTCTAAAATAATTGGATAAACTTAAGAGGAAAAATCTGGAGGTGAAGAGGGCAGGAGTGTTCTTTGTACAGGGAAAGAAAGCTGGAGTATCAGACTGTAGGCAAAGCAGAATGAGCTGCCATCTCCAAGTCCTTTGTGAAATAATTCTTATTTTTAATTTACTGCAATCAGTATTCATATATTTGAAGACGGTAGGCACATATCACAAAGGCTATTTCAATCGATTTAAAACCAAAAGAGAAACACCTTAATACATAAAGCCCTTGATATCTCCTGGTGCATTGCACACAGTGTCAGTGCGTTGTGGGTTGGACATCACTGAGCATCTGTCCAGCCCGTTCTTATAACAGAGCTTTTTTGTTGTTCTGGTGCAACTCCTTTTTAAAAGCACAGCGAGTCTCTGGAAATACTTCTGTTTATGATGCTTGTCCCAGATGCAGGAGAACATAGTCACTGATCGTTTTGTGAGCTCCTTAGTATTTCCAGAGCATCTCCTAGCTCAAGGGCAGTCCATCCCAACAGATAGGCAGTCAGGTAAAATGCACAGGGACCTGTGTGGATGAATGAGGTGTTCCTGGCCAAACTCACGTGCAAAAAGGGAGCTTACAGAAGGTAGAAGCAAAGGCTGGGTGACCTGGAAGGAGCACAGAGTGGTTGTCCTAACATGCAGGCATTAGGTTAAGAAGGCTTAAGCCCAAGTGGAATTGAGCCTGGCCAGGAATGTCAAGGATGACAAGAAGGGCTTCTGTAAATACATCGGTGACAAAGGGAAATGTGTGCCTACTGCTGAAGGAGATGTGGGACCTGGTTACACAGGACATGTAAGAGGCTGTGTACTTAACACTTTCTTTGCCTCAGTCTTCATTACCAGAAGTCACACTTCAGGAATCCCAGAGACCAGGGAGAAAATCTGGAGCAAGGAAGACCTACCTGTGGTGGAAGAAGATCAGGTCAGGAAATACTTAGGCAAACTGATGGGATGCACCCAGGGGTGCCGAGGGAGCTGGCAGATGTCATTGTGGGGCCACTCTTGTAAACTTCATCAATCTGCTGGTAAGGAGAAGTGCCAGGAGGCTGGAGGAAAGCAAATTTCACTGCCATCTTTCAGAAGGGCAAGAAGGAGTTCCCAAGGCACTACAGGCTGGTCAGCTACGCCTGAATTCCTGGGAAGGTGACGGAACAGCTCACCCTGGAAAGCATTTCCAGGCATGTGAAGGGCAAGAAAGTTAAGTCATCAGGAGTAGTCAGTGTGGCTTCACCAAGGGGAAGTCGTGCTCGACCAACTTGGTAAGCTGCTAGGATGAAGTGGCTGGTCTGGTGGAGGAGACCAGACTGCCCAACTTGACTCTATCGTGTGCTGGACAAAAACTACCCTGCCTGAGTACATTTGGGGGAAGGTACCTTGAAGCCTTCCGTATAGATTGAGTGCTCCCAGAATTGGGAAGGTGAGGAAAAAACAGCATCGCACTTAGAGCTTGAACAAATAATTCTTGAAGTTAATGCTGCAACTCATGCTTTTTTAGAAGTTGGTAGTCTTTTTGCTTGTTTGTGTGCTTCCTTATGTATACTTGTATTTATTTTTTTTTTTTTGGATATGGCTGAATACTTTAATGTGCCAGTTTACAGCTTAAATAATCTTCAGTTCTCTGCGTGAAATGGAGTGCCTTTGGCAGTCAGCTTAGGTATTTAGCTTTCTATAACAGTTACAGTTCAGTGTCTTAAAGAGAAGAACATACTTACATTTAAGCTGTTTCATGGAAACTGCTGTTCAGTGTTTTTTTTTTTTTTTTGTTTGTTTTTTTAAATAAACGTGCTTATTTTTGTACAAGCTGCTGTAATTTTATACAATGATAAATTGTTACCTAATTCTAGGCAGGGGAGATGCTCTGTAACAGGGTCTCTGTATACGTTCTGCTAGCTGTTCTAATTCTGAATGGCTCATCTAAGAACCAAGCCTGTCCCCTCCCAGAAATTCTTCCAGTTCATTTGTGCTGTACTGTTAATGAGCAGATTACTGGCTGTAATCTCAGATCTCCCCCGTGGGTGCCACAGACTGAGGAGACTCCTCTCAGCTCATCCTTCCCACTCTAGCAAGGCACATTCATATCACCCTTTTCCCTTGATATTCGACCTTTCTAGGCAGGAGTAGGGTGCCTTGGTGCTCAGAACCCGGAGACCTGAATTTGAAGAGAAAACATGACAATATTCATCCCAAAAGATCTTTGTGCAGACCCTACCTGTCCTGTAACATAGTGGCTTGGATTTACTGCAGTGTACGAGGCCGGGATGTGGCAAGCCAGGCAATTTGGGACCGCATTTCAGCAGTGGGAGCTGGCTCTGCAGAATCTGTGTCACTTCCTCCTGCTTGCTAGCTGCTCTAGTCCAAGATACGTGGTTGCCAGAGGCAACCCCGGCATTAATCTCGTGGTGGCTGCACAGGAGGATTGCTGGAAGAGAGATGCAGCGCATTTGTGTTTTTTGGAGCTCTAGAGTTTCTGCGATGTGATGAGGCAGGTGGCTGTCCTTCCTTCCTAAGGCTGCCGTAAGTCAAAAAGACAGGAGAGATCTTGGCGTGGGTTGTCACTGTGCCTTTCAAAACAGTGGGAATTATCTGGCACTTCCACGGCTTTTCTTCTAGAAAGATGCTGGAGTTGGTGTCTCGGCTCGATGCTGCTAAACAGATTTCTGAACTCCCAGTCCCCTTTAAAACAGCTCTGCCTCTCTGGAGTTGTTAGATTGGAATCACAGGTTTAAAAAGCAATGATCTCTTGTCGATGCACATCACCGTTACATCGATATATATACATCACAGCTAATTCAGTGTACCTTGAGGATTTTAATGGTTAAATTACCACAGCTTCTGGAAACCCTCGTTGCAGATCCAAAAGTCCATGGCCTTCAGTTGTACAAATCTAAGATTAAAAAAAGATAGTTTCCAATGGAAATTGGGCAAAAGACAGTAGATGAGTACTCACAAGGTGTTTTTGTGTGCTGGGGGCAGTTATGTGAGTTTGTTACAGGTTTAAGTGCTTAAATAAAACCAACCCAGGTTTAGACTGGGTGTCACAAGTGGCGAGTGAGATACTTTTTTGTGTGTAATAATATGGTAATGTACCTGTGTTTCCTGAGATGAAGTTGGCGTGCTCTTGTCCATTTCAGTGCATGCCCCCAATGTCTGTACCTACCTCCTACCTTAGCCTCTGTGTTCTTTTCTACAGCTTCTTCAGATGTAGTCTGTGTGGTATGGCCCAGTGTTTCTCACTCCTGTTTTTTTCTTGCCCCACTCTTCTAGTTTTTCTCAAGGAAATTTGATGATTTAAGATTTTGTGCTCAGGCTGTAGGTGCCAGCTAGACTTTTATTTCCCCACTCTTTCAAGGGTAGGGGGGTCACGTATGTCTCTGTGAATGGGAACTTCAGAATCCCTTTCTGCTCTTGCATGCCTTTTTTTTTTTTTTTTTTTTTTTTTTTAAGGATATGTCATTCTAATTTAGAACATGCTTCTCCTCACAATGCTAATCATTTTCTTTTCTTCCCTGATTTCCTGTCCTTGTGTCAGAAAAGTCTATGCCTGCCTACCCGTGCTCAAGATCAGTGCTGTCACTGAACTACCAGAACAGCTGGGCACTGCCGGACCAGTGCCATTCAGTCTTATTTTCCTTTTGTTGTCCCTCTGTACACCAGTTTGTTGGGAGCTATTTATTAATTCTGATGGTTGGGAGTCTGGAGAGGTTTTGTGCAGCTTGCCACCTTTCAAGCTTTTGGAAAGCAGGTGAAAGGTAAGGCTGCCAAAAGGGTGCCCAAGGCTTTGAGAAAAGATCTCAGTCCACTCTGGAAGAAGTGTCTGATGCTGAAAAACCTTCCTGAGATGAAGGCTGCTTTTTGGGAAGTGCTGGGGAAATGCAGAGGAGGTCATTACATGTCTGTACCTGGAGAACAAAAGCAGGCTTTTTTTCATCCGTGGTGTTAGAACTGCCAGGAAGTATTAGAATAATCCTAACAATGCTTTGACTCCTATCTTGCCTTTATTATGCAGGCTCTGAGAAGGAAGGCGTGAGGGGGCCTTTCATGTCTTGGAACATCTTTTATTTTTTTTATAAGTTTAAACAAGTTGATCTCGAGTTCCTAAATTCTCTGTTTCTGTGTCTCGAGATAAGCTATTTGAGTAGTAGACCTCCTCCACTTGGTGACTGTGTCTTTCAAAATGAGCCTCTGAACTGAGCCTTTTTTTCTTAGACCTGATTTTTTCTTGTAGCAGTGGTTGAGGAGATTGCACAGCAGAGCACCTCAGGTTGTCTAGAGTTGCAATTATAGACAAACAAAAACAAAAGGGGAAAAAAAAAGACTGAAAGCCCAATTCAAGGTTTCCTATGCTGCTGGGCACTGCAGAGGCACTGCCTAGGTGGCTCTAAGTAAAATACCGGGAATTAAGTTATTAAAAATGTTTGTATGGCTCAAAAAATAAGCGTTCAGTCTTTTTTCTGAGTGTATCAGCAGCCTCAGACTTAGAGGGTTATTCAGATACCTGATTTTAGTTCAGCTTCTGGTGTGGGTTATGGGAGTTATTTTTAGGTTGAACTCTCTAAGTAAATGCAACTGGATCCTGCAAGAGCCGACAAGGGACAAGTGGCAGGAAACTTTGAAGTAGTTTTGTAAATCTTCCTCATGGGACCTGTGCCAAGTTTCAGTGGATTAAAAGGCTGATTACCTTCCTCTACCGTATAAAGCCAGATTAGAAATGACATTTTCAGACAAGTAGTACCAGTTCCTATTTTCTCACCAATGAAGTCTTGTTGAATTTAAACTGGCTCACACGTGTCTTCACCTCCACCTGACTATTCTTGTTCTCAGTAATCCCAGTTTGTCCTCTATCGATTTGTATTTCATTGTTTCAAGTCAAGGCTGTGTTCAGCACTCTCTCAACATCAAGGATTCAGGCTGAAAGAGGGTTACAGAAATCAAGACATTGCTCAGATAGTGAGCCCTCTAGTGTAATAACATGCTAGTGATAGTGCCGTTGGCTTCAGAGGAGTCCTGGAGACATTATTCCACAGAAGTCCCAGAAGAGACCTGACTTTCTGACTTCCTTTATCTTACGCAGTTGGTGGATTCCTACCTTCCTGCTCAGGTCGTGTATGTTTTCAACCCTGTATAATCTAAAGTTTGCTCTCTTTCTTTTTTAAATGGAAAAGTAGTTGTTGCTATTCCAATAATGGTGAAAAGCATTTTGTAGTAATTTGATTTGTAATGTCTAAAGAAAAATAGGCTTCTTTAAAATTCATGTACACATGAAGTATTATTGAATTAACTTCATGTTCATATGCAGTTCCATTTTCTAAGTTCATTCTTATAGAGCCTGTGTGTTCTGGCTTTCAGATGACATAAAGGAGATTAACATAGCTGAGAACGCTGTGAACCTTTTTTGCTGTTACCGTATGATATCACTTGGAGGTGATCTCTTCTGGAAGAAGAGCTTTTACAGCTTGACATTGAAATTAAGCCTCTGTCGTCCAATCCAGCCCTAGAGTCAGTTTCTATCTTGATGGTTTAACATAGGCACAGTTTAGAGAATATACTGCATTAGATAGGTGAATATGGCAACTGAAGTTTCTTTTTGGTGGATGAGTTGGAATATATACATAAACAGAGTATCATCTTCTCTGCCTGTTTTGAATTTAAAAGATGAGGGTGATGTTTCTGTCAAGGCTGTAGGACCTCAAAGCCCAACATAAGCTGAAATCTCAAGAGCAGTTCATATATTTCATTATCACAGTGTTTCCTTTCTGTAATAAACACTTGAAAGAATTCCAAAGTACATATTGCTTCTATTCCTAGAGAAAAATCCAGCAAGATTTACTTGCACATCTGATCATTACCCACTGGTTACGTGCAGTGTTAGGAAAGCTTTGGTAAAATTAGCATAATGACGTCTGTGTTTAAGTCGTAAAAATGCCTCTCTCTTTATATGTATATATGAACTCCTTGCGCCAGCAGCTTGAATATGTCATACTACTTACTTGTTCATTGCGTTAATGTATATTGTTATAACTAAGGTGATGGAATATGCTTTGCACGTAACGGTATATGTGCTTAGCAGATGTATGATTTAACCTGCCTGTTGCCATTAAATTATATTTTAAGAGTAATTTGTACTGTATAAACAGGCTTGTCTTCCAGAGATACACGAATATTTACAACAAAAATGACTTTTTTTTTTCCAGGTCCCTTTACAGACGTAGTAACTACAAATCTTAAGCTACGAAATCCATCAGATAGAAAAGTATGCTTCAAAGTGAAGACCACAGCGCCTCGTCGATACTGTGTGAGGCCAAACAGTGGAATTATTGACCCAGGATCATCTGTAATTGTTTCAGGTAAAAGCAGATATACATCGTTGTAGGTTATATGTTTTAAAGCATGAAAAACCTCTGTACAAAAATATTTGTTTGTCGTTTATCATGTTTACCTGCAGCTATTGCTGTGTTAAAGAGGAAGGAAAGTTGGAAATGGGCAGTGACATTAACAGTACCTTCAGACAACTGTATTCATGTTCCCATTGTGAAGTGGGACATTGCTTGGCTGCTCTGATGTGTTTAAAGTTCAACATTTGACAGTTCATTGCGTTTAAAAAAAATAAATCCATCCACAACCGTGGAATAGTTGTTTGCAATAGTACAGGTCCCTATTGTCTGAACTCTATTGTGTCATAACTCGTCGTAATAGAAGAGTTATGAGTGTGTTAAGTACTACGTGCTAAGTGGAAATCCATCAATTCTTTTAAGGAAATTTTCTGTTATATTAGATAGAGCTTTTGTAGCCCTTAGGTTTGACAAATCTATCACGTTTCACTCTAGAGACACTTCTTAATCTGTTTTTGGGATGTGGATTAAAAAAGGATCTTTAATGCTCAGCAGTGTGAGCCTTGAAGCCACACAATATTTCCACCCCCCGTGAAACTCCGTCTAGGTTTGGCTTACATACTTCATTCTGACAATCAACAGAATTTTGAGAGCTGGATATATAATAATCTAATCCTATACTGGACAGTACTGTGGCAAAAAGACCAGATGTCAGGAATGATGGGAGTAGACATTCTCAAGAAAGTGGGAAAAGAGTAGGTATTGTTCTTCTGACTTGGTAAATTATTTTGGTAGGTTGTTCTCCTAATCTTTTTGAGTTAAGAATCATCTGAATAAGGGAATTCTCAAACCTATGACTGTAAGAGGAGAGAAACTCTTACTTTTCTGTGGAACCATCATATTTCCCAACATGGATGTAGTCTCATAGGTTGTAGAGATCAAGGGTGACACAGCCATAAGCTTCTAAGCCTAGAAAGCTGATGATTCTCATAGTAGCCCTGAAAAGCTATAGCAAAGCAAAGGGAAACAAGGAGCAATCTTCAGAGCTTTTCATATTCATACCCTTAAGCCCTCTGGGAAGTTTAAAAGAATTTGAAGAACTAGCTTTAGGTGATATGTTCAAAAGCTGCAAGAAATAACTCAGGAAAACTTCAAAGTTGATGGATTAAAACCTTAGAGTAACTTTCCTTTTAGGAGAGACACCAGTTTTCTAATCCAATATGATCTGTAGAATGTGACCTTTTAAAACTCCAGTATTGCTTGCCAGGGACAGTTCAGAGTCTTGTGGACAAAAGATCATTTTATTGAGATAATTGTTTAGAGATTCCTGTAATCAAAAGCTTAGCTTATTTTCCTTTTCAACATTGACTCACAGACATTTGTGTTAACTATGTATTAGAGTATCAAAGCTGGGTGATTTTCCACTTTGCATCCACAGTGGCTCTTTGTTAGTGTTTTTTCTGTGTTAATGGAATCTCATGCGGTTTTTCAGCTACAGAGACTCCAAGATGTAGATGTGTCATTACAGATGCTTTTCAGAATTTAAGTTTTCTTCCCCAAATTGTTGGTTTTGGGCATATAATTCCTTTTGAATTACTTGGTAAGCCAAGTACGCAGATACTTTTTCTATTGACCCACTTTGTTATCTCTTGTATCTCTCTACTGAATGTTTTCAGTGCTGACTCATTGTTCATATCATTAAAAATAGATTTCTCTCACATTGTTGTGCAGAGGGAAATCAATGTAGGATACCATGGCTGAAACTCTGTTCAGAACTGAATGTTGACAGTGTTAGCTGCCTCTAGTCCAGATAATGCATCAGATAATTCAGGGTCAAGGGAGTTTTAAAGTACATTATTGGAGATGTGATTTAATAGACATTTTAAGGAAGTCCACAGACATTTTGTATATCATCCTATTGTGAAACAGAAGGTACTATTTTTTAACCACATTATATATTTTTTTCAAAAATACGGATTTGGTAGAACCTCTTTTTTACTGTTGATTTGGATGTCTTTCCCTTCACCTTGGTGACCTAAATTAACTATTTATTTCTGTGTCATCTATATTAATTGTTTGCTGGTGGTTTTTCTTTCCAGACTATAGAATGTTATTTTTCTTTCTTTGCAACTGTTACTGTTACGTGTTACTGTTCTTCCTTCTGAGTTTCAGACCCATTTAAGATCGTTTTTGTGGAGATCAAGCCCTTCTGTGTAGAAAACTTAGGCTTACTAACAAGAGTCTTGCTTTCATACCTGTTTGCAATACTCTTAGAATTGATAATGTCGACAGCTCGTGGGTTCTGAGAATATGCTGAAAACAGTGGCTTCATATATTCATGGAGTTTGCCATGATTACTTAAAGCCTAACATAGCTTGAATGTCTCTTTGAATTCATTGATCTTTTTCTCTGCTGCTTTTCAATTCAATCAAATTTTCAGCTGTTACCTAGTAGTCAAAGAACACCAAGTTATTTAACTAGTTACCCAAGGATTCTGCCAGCACAGGAGGAAGATCTCAGATGATGGAAAGCTGGTTCTGCTGTCTTTCAAGCTATTCCATCTGTTCTCTTGGCGTAGGGAAACTAAAGTACTGCATTCTTTCTGTGGTCTGTTGGTGGAACAATTCTTAGAGATAAATTGCTGTAGCATCCATGTTTGGAAGAAGCCTTTAGTTAGATCATTTATATTCTGGACCTAAGTGAGGCCAACGATTAAAGAAACCTGACTTCAAAGCCTTTGCAAGTGGGATCGTTTGAAAGCATGTTAAATACTGCAGTTCCTATATGGGCTTTATTTGTGGAATGTATCTGATTCAGATTGCTAGATAGAATGCTAGATTATTTAATTATCATTTGATTATACCGTATGCAGCATTAGAGGAGGAAAAACATTGGATAACTATTCTGCAGCAAACATCTGCAACATGTAACTAGTATATAAGCTCTAGAATTAGGTTGCAGTATAATTAAATTTAGTAGTAACTTTTTCATAAGTACCAGTGAATTTGGAGAGGCCGAGTTAATCATTTTGATACTGTACTTACCAGTTTATAAGCTAATGCAGTTCAGTTCTATTGTGAAGAACTTGCACTGTGTGAAAGCGGGGATGTTGAGCTATACATCCAGTGAAGATTCCGAATTGAGGAAAATAAAACTGAATTGTTGGGCATTGTAAAAAAAATATTGAAGTCTACAGACGGAACTTTTTTAGAATTACATGGGAAACTCATTCAGAGCGTACAGTGTGTTTTCCTAGCTAAATAAATATTTCTGCTTTAGTTTCTTCATTGCTGTAAAATAGGTGGCTGTACAGATTCCTGGTGATAGGACTCCATAAATGTAATTCACATTTTTAATCTTTATCTGAAATTGCTCAAGTTTCTCTTTTCTTTTTATATAATGATGCTCTAAAGTGGAATCCACTTCCTGTGGGAGACAAGTCAAATAATTTATCTCTACAGTTTACTCTGAGTCCTTGTTCTCTGATAGAGTTGCAAGTGTGTACACGTGTGTATGCGTGTATATAACTTCTGTTATCCGGGACTCCCATCAGGAGTGAGTCAACTAATTGTCTCCAGGATGAAATGTGAGCAAGGAGGCTAAAGTGACCCTTTGTTTTACGGTCTATTCCATGGAAGTAGGATGGAGGTAGACTCTGCTGGTTATGTATCCTTCTGTCTATTTCAGTTAGTCCTCCAGCACTACTATTATCAACCCTTGTGTATTCAGGTATTTCTGCAAATCCTTATACTATGCCCCTGCTTTACTCTCCTGGACGGTATTATAGGTGTTTTCTTTTCAGTCACTTCGAACTAAAGAAATCACACACAAAATAATGATGCTAGAATGAGCTGACAACCACTCTGGGCTGTTTTTAAAACAGCAACAACAACAAACACCTCAACCTCCTGATGGCTTTATACAGTTTGGATGGATGAAGGTGCTGTGCTTCTGTAATTGAAGTGTTCTTTTAAAAATATTGTAGTGTTGTAGTAATAATGGAGATAATGAGAACTGTTACTGATGTAATTCATTTTTCCAATTTATGTACACTTCAAAATAATAACTTTGAAAACATGAGTTCAACTTGACCGGTTGAATTATCAAATTTGGAAAGCTAAGAGTGCAGTAAAAAGACTTCTCATTCAGAAACTGTCTTATCACAAAAGTACCCTCTACTGCTTGCATATTCTAGTTCTGGTACTTGTAGCACAAACTATATTGTGTCAGAAGCATCTGGTTTCATTCAGGAAGTTTTTTAAAATCTGCATTAGAGTATGTTGAAGGCTGACAGTGCGGGGATAAAACGCATCAGATAAAATACAAAGAGGGTATTATGTATTTAATGTGTCACTTAAAACTGCTTTTACATCAAACATGATTTTGAATCCCATCCCTCTTTGTCCACTCATAAAATGTAGTGGAGGAACAAAACCTGCTGTAGAATTCAAATCCATAGCTGGATTTTGGAGTGCTTTTGGGCAAACATTAGCTGTTAGGCTGGACTTAAGTTTAACAATGTCAAAACCTGAATAAAATATGTTACGTAGTTATTCCGTAAGTAATCACTATAAATCTTACAAGAGCTGAATTTGAAAGTGTTCTAATGATGCATTATTAAAGCCCTAGGCAGCTTTACCTCCTGTAGTAATTGTGGTTTGAGTTAAGTATTTTAGTAGTCTTGCTCCCAGCTTAGATTAATACGATTTAGTCAGTTGAGCTTGCCCTACTGGTGGTCTGTCTAATGTAAGTTTTTTTTTTTTTTTTTTTTCCTTTCCCCTGAGTAAATGTCACAATGTATACCATCGTTCTTCTATGTTTGCATTTACTTAATCACAAAATTTATCTATTCCACAGAAGAGTCAGGATATGTTTGTTCTCACTTGTATATTAAATGTCTTCTAGTTATAGTAATTGCAGAAGTAATTTTTTAAGCTATTCTAGACTCTGAAAAACTTAAGGTTTTTAATGGTTGTACACCGTAGCAAGTAATGAAAGGAAACATCTTACATCTGCACTATTTTCAACATTGCCTTCATGTTTTAACTTTCAGTGTCTGTTCACTGAGAAACGAACCGAAAGCATATGGCATGTTTATTACAGTGATTAGCTGGAGGATCACGGATTTCTTTTTTATTCTTTTGTATAGTAATGCTGCAACCTTTTGACTATGACCCAAATGAGAAGAGTAAACACAAGTTTATGGTACAAACGATCTACGCACCATCAAATATTTCAGATATGGAGGCAGTGGTAAGTAAAACAGGGGTAGAATAACTGTTGTAGTTTGCATTTGCTTATTTATTTAAAAATTTAGTCTTAAGTGAATCACGTTTTTTAAATTATTTTTTTGGAGAAACGTCTTCCGTAAGTGATTCAGGGTTTTTAATATTAAATACAAGCTCAGTTCTTGGAACCTGTCTAGTTACTGATTGAATAGAAGTAGTACTATATCAAAGCTAAAGTCACGTCAGTGCTAAAGCATGGTCATGTTGTATGTGATAAGCAGTTTATTGGAACTGAAGAAACAGGTTTTATATGAGGGAATCCAGTATATGGAAGCAGCAAGCCTGAAGTTGTATGAAATAGACACATTAGGTCTAAAAAGTTGAATAGTATCCTAAAAAATTGAAACATTTGCAAGACTACACTGTCTCTCTATGAGATACCAAGTGGCTAAACACAGCACAAACGATAGATTTTATTTTTTAATAGAACAGGTTGTAGGTTCAATTCTTGGGTTGGACTGGTCTGACAAAAGATCCAGGAAGAAGAGAATTAAGTTTGTGCATTGT
This sequence comes from Aythya marila, assembly GCF_965140915.1. Taxonomy (NCBI): domain Eukaryota; kingdom Metazoa; phylum Chordata; class Aves; order Anseriformes; family Anatidae; genus Aythya; species Aythya marila. The sequence continues at coordinate 103,552,481 of NC_139043.1, read as the reverse complement.
AGTTCAGAAATAAGGACACCTTTCTCTGACATTACAAGGAAGAGAAGTCTTCAGTCAGAACATGCCCTTCAGGGTATACGTGGGTTCCTATTAGCATTTTTATTAGGGTCCAGGGGTATGATGCAGGGCTTCTGTCTCTAGAAACTGTTCTAAGGACCCCCAAGTTCATATGGTTAATCATGTGGTTCAGTGTTCACTCAAGGTAGAGGAGGGCAAACAAAACTTTTTATCCATATTTTATAAATTACTGAAATTCACTAGACCTCCGACAGCTTAGGCTCTCTTCCCTTACATGTGAAGGCAAAGATTATTATGGCATCTCTTTCCACTGGAAACGGAAAAATTTTTGTTAAGCTTTTGAGATGTGTAGCTACAAAGATAACATCTCTCTTGTTGGTCTGGTTTACTTAATATGTGCTGGTAGCTCTTGGTTATGTGTGGTAAGTGAAGCGTAACTATTTGGGGAGGATATAAAAATCCACTTTAGAAATACCTTGAAAATAACAGCTTTCTTGGTTGTTAAAAGTATAGAATACTGAGAAACAAATCTTGCAGAAAATCAGTAATTGTAGTTACAAGTTACTGCACAATTATAGCCACTGGAGGAAAAAAAAATAAAAAGGAATTTACTCTGGAGTTAAGTATAGAATCAATAAATGTGTCTTTCATTCTTTTGTTTAAAATTGATGCTTCTGAAATAGGACATGAGAACATTTACCAAGCAGCGGTATGGCTTTGTTCTTAGGCCAACTCAGGTGGTACTTTTTTTTTCCTGATTGTGTTAAGGAAACCACTCTGCTGTCCCACCTGTTGTGCCCTACAAACTTCTGGATCCATCCTGGCATTCAGTTCACTCGATTCCATTTCCAGACTTAAGTTAAACCATCTCTGCCTCTCGTTACTTACAGAGTAATCTAAAGTGGACAGAACTGTTGTTCTGTCTGAAAGTTGAAAGTTGCAAGTCTGAAAATTGCAGCTAGGGCAAGAACAGCATTCAGCTTTGTAGGGCTATAGGGAAGTTCTAAGAACAAGGTTTTGAACTATTTGTATCTTTGCACGACTGGCTCATTAAGTAACTATATTAATTGTTTTAGTGGAAAGAAGCAAAGCCCGATGAGCTAATGGACTCCAAATTGAGATGTGTGTTTGAAATGCCCAACGAAAATGATAAACTGGTAAGTAAGAAAAGAGTAAGAAACTGTCATACACTGACTTATGATCTTACAGAAATTTGTTTTGAACTTTTTAAAATCTATTTGATTTGATGGTTAAGTGGATGTTTAGAGTTTAAACTTGGTTAAATGGATGGGAGAGGTGTTTGGTATATAACTTCTCAGGCACGTGTTTTCACGGGGCCCTGATATTCACATGAAAACATTGTGTAATGGCTGCCTCTTGTAGCCATTCATATGTGCTATGCTATCAGTTCATGCAGCTGAGCTCCCTACTTCTAGCACATGGCAAAGGTACATGCTTAGAATTTGTACCTCTAGGTTTGCCTTCCCTGTCTTTCTGCCTTTTACGGAAACTAGTTTTAGGTACAGGTTATCTAGAAGGCTGAAGTAAGTTGAGGTAAGTCTAAACTCTGGTGTCTGAGAATCAGCTGAGATGAATCTTCAAGTAGAAGGCAGATTTAAACATTTGACAAAATTATTTTTAATACACAGTTTTTATTTACTGCTTCTACTACTAGTTTGGAGATTATGGAGAGAAACAACTCCAAATTACACTGTTGTCGATATGCATAATGCTGTATGGGGTGATTTATATTTTAGTTCAGTATGAATACTGATATGCAGTATGCATGGCTTCTGTGTTGCAGCACAAACAAGTCAGCGTTGTCCTTTACCTTATAATTGCCATGCTAGCTTCATTTCAAATAGTTTGAACCATTGCCAAAAAATATTGTCCTTTCATTATTCATATTACTGATTTGCTTTAGCATTATAATGCTGTCAGATAAAAGCAGAGTCTTCAGTACCACATACAGGGAAAAGCAAATTGGATCATTTGCTTTTTAAAGTATGAAGTGCTTTTCAGTTTTAAAAATTCTCTTTCTAATTCAGCTGAATGAGAAAAGGAAGTACTGATTAGAAATTAATACATGTGCTGGGAATCCTAAATGCATCTTTTAAGGTAGTGGTACAGACAGGTAATCAGACCAAAAAATTAAAAAATCCCATTAGCTCTTTCATGCTTCTGACTTCAAACAAAATCAATTCCATTTGTGTAGGAGATGACAATTTCATTGTATATGGACTGAAGATGTCTGTTTTTATGCTGCCTGGTGTTTGGAATAATAGTTAACTGTCTGTTGTCCTGAAGCTTTGTGGAATATGGCTGAAATTCTTACACGTTACACATTTTACCCTCATTCTTCTGATTACTGAATCTTAATACTGTACATTCTTCCTTATTTACCTTTTATTTTTTTTTGGTGCTGCTTTTAGCATTGTGAATTAGAGTGCTAATGCAGGATGTCTATAAACAACCTTATTCAATTTGTGGCTTTGGCTTTTCTGTTTTAACTGTGCAGTCTGTAAGGTGTGTTGGGTGGAAGTAGCATGAATCCATGCATGTAAAATCTCATAATTTGTATGCATAAAGGATCTTCATGAAGTCTGCTGGCTGGCTAATAGTTGTCTTTGCAACCATTCTTCTAATACAGTTTTTGGAGTGTAATGTGAGGGTAGTATGGTCAGTATAATGGTCTTTTTTTTTGGTAAAGATTAATTTGAGATGCAGGCTTTTATTCAGCTGTAAGCTGCCTGTGTATGTGAAATGCTAAAACTGTAAATTTTAAGCATTAATTATCAAGGTACTTAGCTGGCTACCTTCTGTGTTTCTTACCCTCTTACTAAATTACATTCTAGATATAAGAAAATCACACTTGCTTTTAGTTTTACAATAAATGTGAGAGAAATGTAATGCGTTCTTACAGAGCTAACTCCCTTTTATATTTTTCTTTAATGCATTTATAGTGTTGACTGTACCTAATCTTTATATTTTTCTGAGTAGCAGCATGGGGTTGCAAAACCTAATGCTTAAGGAGTTGATTTAGTCACTCAGTTAAGTCTTGCAATGAGAAATGTGCCAAGACCTGAGGGCAAGGCTCACATACCACCTCAGGATGCAAGTACTTCAGTCAGCAACCTCTTTCTTCAGATGCCTACGAGTCATAGCCAGAAGATAGACATGAAGGAACCAGTCACTGAGGTCAGGCAGCAAAGGAGGTTTGCTCCAGGGAGATAAGTCTTAGGTCTCTATTGATGTTTCAGTACTACTAAAGGAGTTCAGTTTAGCTAGTGAGCCAGAGAAGAAAGCGATACATCTTTCTCTGTTTACTCATGATACAAGTATGCTGGTCTTTCTAAATCTAGTTAGGATTACCTGTGTAGAATAGCACGATTTGGCATTTTGCATTGCAAAAGGTGTAAAATGAAAGTAGATGCTGTAGCCCGAATAATTGCTGTTTGTATAGGAACTAAAGAGAATCTTGGAAATCAGATTTTTTTTAAAGTTGTTTTGTTTGTACATAGATATGTTACTTTTTAATAGGTTTTCTGTTATATTCAGAGTGGGCTGCTCCACATGCAGTGCAGTGGTGCTCTAAGTGATGTAGCTGTATAGCCAATCAAGTGAAAATAGAGAAGCTTGAATGTACTGCCATGGGAATGGTAGTTTTTTTTTGTGAATGGTAACCTGAGCTATACAGTTGAATCCATTCAATTGTTACTGACTACTGAAGATCACTGTCTGCCTTGAGCAGAGCAGTGGGAACTATATTTTTATGTTTATTTATGGCTTTCTGGCAGCTTTTTGTGCTACTCTTTACTTGTGTCCAAAATTAGTATTGCGTATTGCAGAGATGCTCTGAAACTTTGATCCCATGTTTGCACAAAACTTGAATTTCTCTCTAGTAAGAGGCTCTCAAAATGCAAAATATCTCAGCCATACATTATGTTAGTTGTAATACAACCTGTTTTCTTTCTACTTTGTTCTGCTTCTTACTATTGCAGCTTTAATTGTTTCCTTTTTGAATAAGATAGGTCCTTCCAACTGGACTAATTCTTCAAGCATCATGTAGGCCAACTGCTTGAGCACTTAGGACTAACCAAAAGTTAAAGCATATTACTGAGGGCATTGTCCACATGGCTCTTGATCACTGACAGGCACAGGGCATCAACCACGTTGATAACAAGCCTGTGTCAGTGTTTGACCACCTTCACAGTAAAGAAGTTTTTCCCAGTGTGTAATCTGAACCTCAGTGCAGCTTTGTGCTGTTCCTGCATGTCCTTTTCTGCTTATTTTTTTTCTGTCAAGTTCAAATGCTGCGTGATGTATCCTACGCCATCTTTTGCATGCTTACTGGGTCGGTGTGAAGCAGCTGAAGTATATGTTTTTGTCCCAGTGGCATTTAGTACCAGATGTAAAAAGTTCAGTCTCGTCTTGCTTTCCAATACTTGTGCTAACTGGAATTGAACCAGTAAAAGAAGTCTTTTATTCAGATCATTTTAAGTATAAACTCAATAGAACTATATTAATAGCTGGGTTGTTCCAATTTTAAGCTGTGGGTAATTTTTCTCTAGATAAGTAAAATTCTCAAGTCGTTCTTAATATTTGTAGAATGATATAGATGCAAGCAAACCCGCTCCAGTACAGAATGCATCTAAGCAGGATGGACCGATGCCAAAACCACATAGTGTTTCACTTAACGATACTGAAACAAGGAAGCTAGTGGAGGAGTGCAAACGACTTCAAGCAGAGGTTATGAAGCTGTCGGAAGAAAATCGGCACCTGAGAGTAAGTTCTGCTTCCATGTTTGCATTGAAGTGGCTTCGCTCTTCTTGAATGAAAAGTCTGGCTTGTGATTAGGCTTAGAAATGCATGTTGCAGAAAGTAGCTGCAATTGTTGGGATGTCAAGATTGATTCGCAATGTAATTTTACTGTCCTGTTCACTGTGTATTTTATACTTCTCAGTCGTTGGGTCTTTGGGATTGTCATGGATGAGATACGGAAGCTACACCATTTTCTTCAAAGAAATGCAGTAAATATAGGCCCATTGAAGGTGGTTTTAAGTTAACTTTCTGTATCTCTTAATTTAGATTTAATAATGAGTTTTAAATAAAAGCATATTATTATTCATTCTTAAGAATGAGTAAATGAGATCCAAAATGGTAACTCTGTTGCACATTGTTAGTGAACAAGGACAATTGGTTGGCCAGAGGAGGTAAGCAAACAATACTTTCTAGTACCTTTATGGAAAGGTGCCCTTTCAATAATCTGTAACTAATTGATAAGTGGTTCTTACATGACTATTCTGTCTGTTTGCTTTTGGGTATCTAAAAAATTCATTGGCAGCAGTAGCCTTTTAAAGGACTCATAAATAATGATGTTTCTACACCTGTAACTCTGCTGATATGGGACTATTTGGAAAAATAAGACAAAGAGAAGATGATTCTCCTTAACAATAAGGAATTACTGCTGTTTAATTCTTACATAGTAAGCAAAAGATGGATTCTTCAGTGTGACTAGCAAGAATTTCAGAATCTTAAGCAAAGCACTGGATTGCCTATCCTTATTCAAAATGTTCTGGTTTGCTGTGTTCAGATCCTGGCTTTTGGTATGATGTAATATTATTTTTCAAATTATTTTCTTTATAGAAATGTTCACCAGTAGATTTGGCTTTTGAGTTAGGTTTTATGTAATTGTAAAGAAGATGTCTTCATAATTTTCTTCCATCTGTGTTTTTGTTTTTCTCCCCCTTTCAGGATGAAGGCTTGAGGCTCAGAAAGGTAGCACACTCGGATAAATCTGGATCACCCACAGCTTTGGCTCTCAGAGATAATGGCTCTAATTCTCTTCCATCACTTCTTGTTGTAATTGCAGCCATTTTCATTGGATTCTTTCTAGGGAAATTCATCTTGTAGAAAGAATGAGTGAGAGAAGCATGCATGCAAAATGCAGCTTCTTTTTTTTTTTTTTCTTGGCCAGAAAAAAAAGATTTGTTTACCTACCACTTCATTGGTAGTATGGCCCAAGTGACCATTTTTGTGTACAGCATCATAACAGGCTTTGCCTTTAATGATCTCGCACGGTTAGAAAACACAATCTAAAAAGACAAACTGTTCGGCTACTGGACAAAATTGTACATTAAGTCATCAATAGCAAGTGTCAGTTGCACAGTCAGTCCTTTATGAAAATTCATAAATAAAGAATTGTTCTTTCTTTCTGTGGTTTTAATAAGAGTTCAAAAATTGTTCAGAGTCTTGTAAATGTTATTTTAATAATCCTTAAAAATTTTATCTGTTGCTGTTACCTCTTGAAAAAATGATTTATTAGATTGCTAATCCCACTCATTCAGGAATATGACAAGAGGTATTCTGGGGGAAATGGTGCCTCTTACTGTGTAAATTTTCTCCTTACATTACTTTGCTAATATCATGGCAGAATTTCTTTCTTATCCCTCATGAGGCATTGTTGAGAGTTCTTCATCCTTACAATCCTGTCCCATAATATTTAACATTACAAAAGAAATAAAATTGTTAACAGATTTTCTGCTGGGTAGCCTGTTTGTGTGTGTCGTACTTTTAGAAGGGATTCCTAACAAGTTCATTGTTCATGGCAATTTGCTGCTTGTAACAAATGGCTATTTTGAAGTTTATTTGCATAAGTCTCTGGCTTAGACTGTTGTTATTGAAGCTTGGAGGAAAAAAAAAAAAAAGGGGGTTCCATTCTGTTTGTTTAAAAAAAATGAACTGTTTTCTGGCTGCTTTCAGCTATAGAGGGGATAATTGTCAAACTCGTTTTGGGACAGAATAATTTGGATATCCAGCAGGTACAAATACCAGACTTGAATGTTTTCGATATATTAAGAATTAGCTTGCATTGTGCGGAAGTGTAATAATCAACCTTTTGTTCCATCGTTGGATCTTTTGGGTGTCTTCCAAGAGTCAACATTTTTCTCCTTTGATTTCCATAAAGGTACTTAATTCACATATACCAAATTATGGTTTGTAGTTCCATTTTAGCCGATGCTCAAAAAGTGATTTGGATGATTGAGACACCCATAATGAATTCCATGATGCGGAAGAGTTGATATTTGCTGAGTGAGTCTTAGTTGCTCACGTGTTGAAAATGAAAGTCATTTTTATGCAACTCTTGGCAGACCTACCTGTGTTAACCATATATATAGCTAAGTTTCAATGAATGCGTTTTTGGGGGTCTAAAATGCTTCCCTGCACTTAATCTCATGTCTTGCCTCATCTCTGAATATCATAAAAACAAACAGTAGTAATGGAACAAAATATTATCTGTACTTTTGACTAAGCTTAATCCAATACAGGGAATTACTTGTAAACTGAAAAATTATGGAAGGGATATACTCCTGTAAGCGAAATTGTGTATGCTTTTGGACAGCTTGACTTGATGTGGTGCAGCTAAGTGTGTTAGACCTTGGTATATGCACACGTTGTGTAGATGAGAAAAATGTTCTAGAGAAGATGTACATTATCTTGGTTGCCTTTGATTTCTAGTGATTTTTTTTTTAAGAAAACTATAATTACATCATGTTCTGTTATTGTTCTCTGTGATAAACTTTTTATAAAATTTTGCATATGTGCAAGGAAGATGAAGAAAATACAAAAAACTGCTTATTTTCACTTAAGCATGCGAGCACAGGTGTTTCCAATTACTTGTTCCAGTGTCTGCATTCAAGTTGCCTTCCATCCCAGTGACTGGAAACGTTCTGTTAAGGTCTTGATTATTTTGGTTCCGCTGGTTCAGAATGGTGTAATTCTCCCAATTTTTTCTCGAACAGAACATTAATGCATCAAACTTCCATAGCCTGTTCCAAAGTGATTACGTGGAAAATAATGAAGGCAATAAGTGTGCAGGATGTAGTTTGCTTGAGACAGAGCAGTTAATCCTGCACTGAAGGAAAAAAAATCCCCTGGAAGATCTTAAAATGTTTACAGCATATTGTACAGAGGCTTTCAAGGGTAGCTAGCACTTTCAGGACTTGAAGATAGAAAAAGGAGTAATTGCTCAATGTGGCCGACTCAGGTTTTGATGTCTGGCCGCAGTGAAAAGGAAAAAAATCAGATAAAATTGGATTGAAATAAATTCTCTCCATAAATACTGAATGGGTGGTTGTAAAAATTGGTCATGGTTTGAGTGATGTCTTCAAAGTGAAAGTGTGCAGCAGTGTGCTTACTAATGGTATAAGGAGACTGTCTTGGTTTCCAGTAATCCCTTCATAGCTGTATATAAAATGTAATGCTACAACTTTTTTGCTCTCAGGAGTCACTTTGGATGAGATCAACTGTATTCAGTGAATTATGTAATATGGATTAAATTGTTTGTCTTTGTTCCTGAAATGGTTAGAACTTCTTGCTTTGTCTGCCTGCTTACTTGTGTATGTAAGCATGGGGAAATACAGCCTCCGCTGCTCCTAGTGATAAGATCAGATGGCAATGCCCATGAAGTCATGTGAGGCTACATGTGTAACTTCAGTTAAATATGCATCACAAGTCCCATTTTGCTTTCTCAAAAGGACAAGATGGAACAAGTATACAGTATCAAAGCGTTACTTTAAAAGTTTTTCTGAATATATCACTTTACAAAAGGGTAGTGTGATGGTTCAGGTGAGAAAAAAAAAAAAAAAGCCTTGTTAAATAGAAAATATAGCTTCTGTAGTAATTCTGGACACCAAATTTAACCCACATTTAAAAATCCATATATGTATATGAAGTTCATTTTAAAAAGTTATTTGCATCAACGCACAATTTATTTGTGCTGTTCTACTCATTCTTGAAAAGCTGTTGACAAACTGTTGTCCAGGCTTGCATGTCTCTGCTGCTATGATTGAAACCGATTTATATATGAGAAGCAACCAAACACTAGCTTGAAAGTTCATTATCCTCTCGGGAGGAGAAGGGGTGGAGGGAGGAGGTGGAAGATGACATCTTGCCAAAGGGGGAAAAGACAAAGTCAATAAGTGAAGCTTATTTTTCAGGCCTTCCTCAAAGATATTAAAAGCTGAAGTGTTAATAAACCATTGAAAATGTAATAGTGTCCTTTTTTTTTTTTTTAAATTTTGAAACTTCTCCCAAATATTTATGTTCTGTAGACTTCAGGATGCTGAATAGGTGTATCTAGGTCCCTGAAGGTTGTGTAACTGCCCTGCTGCTTGGTACTGCTAGTAAGTAGCAGGGAGCTGGCTTGGATGAAGATTTGCTGCTGGAGAGAAGAGCAGGTGCTTGAATCCACCCAGCACTGGGGATGCTGATGACCTGTCACATTTACAATAATCATGTCAAAGAGTTTTTCTTTTCCAGTCTGGAGTCCCAAACGTTTATGGTTGAACAGACTTTCCAGGGCAAACTCTGGCAAAAGATGGAATGAGACCTCTGTGTTACAGAGCAGCCCTGATAAACACTAATATTAAAATGTCCTGCTCTTCGTGTTTACAGGTGGGATAAACTTCTGCACTTTGCCTTTTTAGCCATGTTTCTGTGAACGTTGTACTTCACTGCTTTGCTTTCTGTGCTGGTTCCTGGTGAGTGCCTTTACGGGGCCGTGTGCTGGAAGCTCCTTGGTAGCACAGATGGCTGCTGCCCCCAGAGACTGGCAGCGTTACTCTGGTGGCATGCTTAAATGTTGGCCGAGATGGGGTGTTCAGTACAGAAGTCTGTCTTTTCAAGGGATTGGGCTCCTGTTGGAAGGGTTGAAACTAATGACAAACGAGACTGATCTCTTTCTTTCCTGTCTGAACTTCTTTTCCAGGGCTCTCAAGTAGTGTAACCAAGCATATCACTGGAGTTGGTCTGCTGTGCTTTTGGTCTTGGGTGCAGGGTGTGCGTGTTTAAGAAAATTTGCTAAGAGATTTGCATAGGCAGCGATAGTGTTGTTGTTTCATTTTTTTTTTTTTTTGCCTTTAAATGACAAATGGCGAAGTAGAAATGAGGTCTTGTACAAAAGCAACATGACTTTTGTCTTTTATCTACTTTCTCAGTGCTGCTAGATACAAGTACTTCTTCCTCTCTTGCTGTGATGGGGGTTTGTGTGTTTGTGCAGTAAACCAGATTTGGGAAGTGATTTGGATGAAATCAGATTTTTCATCTTGGGCAAATGGTGTTTCATTTCAATTGTATAAGCATCTCCCACCACGTTAGAGTGCTGTTTTATCTAAAGCTTCGTACCAGTTTATGTAACGCTGATAACGCTACCATTAGGTATTGAATCCCTGTTTATACAGTAGCTACTTCTGTTGCTGGCAGCAGTGGAATGCTGTTCATCCCCTCCCTTCCCTTCAGAAAAGTTTTAAAGGGTGTTACAGTATCCAGGCACAGCAGCATGAGACAGACAGCTATGATTATAGCTAAGAAGGCTGAGCTCAGACACTTGAAATAAACGAAAAATTAATTGAAAGGTGACAGAAATAGTCATTAATTCTTACCTTCTAAACTTGTGTATAATAAACGTCACACTGCTTTTTTTTTTTTCTTAGCCTGAATATCATCCAGGTTTTCCAAAAAGAAAAAAAAAGTTATAGTCTTGAAATAACTTTCAGGATGTTCTTTAAAATGTATCTTTCTACTGATGTTCATGCAGGTTTAAGTGCTTAGGTGAATTCAGAGATACTCACTGGTGATCAGTGCCTTTCCAGTTCTCAGAGTTGTTGGTAACAGCAGCCTTCATGAGTCTCTGTCTGCCTTGTAAGGATGGCTTATCCTGGGTGGAGGAATTGGGAAACCGAGGCACAAGCATTGGGACAAATGACTGGGAAGAGACAATTTGGGTGCAGCCGCTGTTCTCTAGCATCCTCTCCATCTTGGTTCTTGTACTATTTTTTTTTTTCCCCTGGGTTTCCAAAATGCTGTTTTACATTGCTTAGAGAGTGGTTGTTAGGTGTTAACCAGTGGGTTGTGTTCACCCGAATTACAGCCCAAACTCTACGAAAAGGCGTTAGTCAGGAAAAAACAACAATCCAAAAACCACCAAAGCAAACCCCAAAACAACAGAAAAAACACTGTCACCAACGAAAACACCCAAATCACTTGGGCACATTGTGTTGGCAGCATTAGAACATGGAAGTGTTTGTGTAGAACAGGTATTTGTGGAGCTAGAACTGTTTGTACTTTCCAAGGAAAAGAAAACAAACACTCCTAAACCTATACAACAACCACGGTGGTGGTGGTATGTGTTGCTCTACCTACCCAGGGGAGTGACAAAACATTTCTCCATTGCCATGTTGATAGCCCAAACTGTGCAACCATGGGTTTTGGAGGCACTTCCTCAGAAGGCTGGTTTAAAGAGTAGCGATGTCGATAATCTAGTGATTGCCTTGATTTATAAATATGATGCTTTGTTTCTTGATGCTTGAGAGATGTTGCTTTAAATCATCATATGGGACAGTTTAGTTACAGAACAGTGCTTTGGAAAGGCTCAGGAGGGAAGTCCATAGAAAAATCTTGAACCCTAGGTCAAGTAAGCTCTCTGGAGATCTAATCTGAGCTGCTAGAGTGCAGCTTTGATTAAGTTAGTGGTTTGTAGAAGGTGAAAGCTCATACAGCAGCTAATGTTCCCCCCAAACATTTGCTGGAAACTCCTGTGGTGTTCTTCAGGATCAGTGATCTCCAGGGATTTCTTGCCATCCTAAGGCTGTTAAGCCTAAAGCAGCGATGAGTCTTGTAAACAGGAGAACTCTAGGAGAGAGATTCTTATTGTATTCATGCCTGGGATTGCTTCAGCTTGATGGCACTGCTTTCAGACTTCAGTTTCTTCCATAATACCTTGAAATACTTCAGCCTTATGGCCTCTTTATTTCACGTCCCAGCTTTGAGAAAATCAGAACAGATTGCTTTTCTGATAAGGGAAAATTATCTCCTCATCCTGCCTCCACAGGAACCAGATTACAATGGCAAAGGAAGGTCAGAGCATTTGCGGAGAAACTTGTTCCTTAAAGAGACAAAGTTTATGTGATTGAAGCATCTTTGGGCTGCTGCTTCCTGCGCGAACCTGAAATCTAATTCAAGATGCGTTGGATAGCTTGATGTTGCACAGATACCAGCGATCTCTGATTACAGGGCAATTAGAGCTGAGGTGAAAGACCTTGAGTTTGGTGCTCCCATCAAGGGCAAGCCTGCACAGTGAGCTGAAAAGCCAGTTAGTGCTTGTGTGCTTGCCAGGCTGTCAGCACAGGCACAGATCCTCGGCGGCTGCAGCCCAGCACTTGGGAGCAGTGTGGGTGGGAGAGGAGTGTACTGCAAGAGAGAGTGTTTGAGAGTCCACTTCTAGAGCTATGCAGGAGTTGCATTTGTGGAACAAGAGAATAGAAATGAAGCAGCTAATCCCAGGTAACAATTTTTCACAACACAGCTCACAGTGTACACACAGGGACCTCTCCAGCTCCTTGGCTCCTGCGATGAGCGCGGTGGCGAGCTGAGCTCTCCGGGTGCTGCGCATGTGCAGCGTGTTAGGTGAGTCCCACACAACATTAACTGTGTTAGCACGCTGTGTTAACCTGTTAGCATGGGTATTGTGGTTATTCAATACCCTGGTGCGTGTTTGTGGACGTGTTTACATAGGTGTACACACACCTTTCAGGATGCCTGCTTGCTACTGTGCAAACTGGTGGTTACAGCAGTCTGGGTCGCTGTGGGACTCTGTCATTGTACCAGCTTTGTAGCTGCCTCAGTTATTGCTATGGATGCATTTTCCTTCTTTTAACAGTTTCTAATTTTTTTGAGCTAATTCACAATTATTAGTTTTAAGGGCAGCTGGGTGGGGAAACACTTCCTTCTTGCCAAATGGGAGCTACTTTGTCCCCTTCCCAAATGCACTTTGAGACCTACAAGGAGAAACGGGAGGCTTACATGAGAGGATGAGCAAGGTGGACTTCGAACATCCAGAAGTGTTTGCTAATGGTTTTGTGGAAGGCTGAGATATCAATTGTCAATGCAAAAGCTGTTCTTATTCTCTGGGAAATTCTCCCAGTTTTGCAGTCTCCTCTATGTTCCCCTTCACGTAGCTATGCATTTGTTACAGTCATGGCTATCTCCTTGCCCTGCTTGGAATCACGGACATTAAAGCACTTGCTTTTATAATAAATTGGGTAGGCCAATAATAGTTTAAGGTTTCAAATGGAGCATCTGTTAAAATTCAGTGTAATTTTTTAGCATATATAGTGTATTTGTGAGTTTATGTAGCTCTTAAAGTAGTTCTAGTGAGTGTGTGATATTAGTCATTAAAATTTTTGGTAATTCCAGGAGTAATGTACATGTGAATTGTGTGTGTGTATATATATATGTATATATATACACATTCATTTTACAGTTGTCTTATATACATTTTTGGATAGATGGGGATACGTTGAGGCAGTATTTGCAATTTAGTGATGGTATTTTCCTCTTAGCATTTATTTAAAACAAAACGTGCAGAAATGGTTGGTGCAGCTTAAAACATGCAAGCATTTCCCCGCTGTCCCATATGGATTGCAGAGAAGGGTTTCCTTTACTTTGTGTCATGTAGGTTCAATGAGTTTCTTGCCCTGATCATATAGCACCAGGCACGCGGACGGTTGCAGGGGCAAAGCTTCATTTTGGCACTCTGTAACTCTTGAAAGTTTAACTTCCGAGATCCCATGAAGGCTGGTGCCACTCCAGTGCCAGCCTTACGTGACTGTGCTTTAAAAGTGACTGCCCTCGAGTATTTTGACACCTTGCAATTATTTTCGTTTAACTGCTTCTCTGCCTCCTCGCCCATCAATCACGGCGTGCCGCTGCTAAGGTCTCTGCAGTGGGCGGGTCGTTTTTTTCGGGAAAATTGGCAGAATGAATGCTCAGCAAGTTGCTGCCACCAGATGGCAATGTTTTCTTATCCCTAGCTACTCCTGAAAAAAGTGGAGGCTGCCTCCTTCATGATCGTCCCTAAAGCCCCTGGCACACCAGTGTCGTGTGGTGTGGTTGTTTGCAGCAGTGTCTTACAGTTAATACAGGTAATGTGTTTGTTGTCTTCATCATATTCAGGATCTTCAGTCTTCTGTAGGGTGCTAAGAGAAATGTGAGCTGGTAGTTGGACATTTAATTAAGGAAATCCATCAGGTGGCTGTCTGTCTAGGCAGCTTCTGTCCCCTGGCCAGAAGATGGCCTGAGCCCGTGCTTTTTCTGTGGATGGAGTTGCAGAGTTAGCAGCACAGTTTGACCAGATCTCAATCCTAACAACTCCAAGTGCAACCTTTTTCTTCATGTGAAGGCAGTACAATCTTGGGCAGTTCCATTTCTCATTTTCCAATGGACTGTCTTGGAAAGTACCAATGCATTTCCATTGGGAAAGGGTTGGTAGGAGCAGCGTCTGCCTGCTCTGAGGCGGTGAGCACAGGCAGTTCCCGTCGCTGGTAGAGCAAATTAATTCATTATTGGCTTGGCTTGGTACCTCCATAGCTGGAGTCCATCTGAGGGACTGGTCTGGAGCAGACTTGCAAAGACCAAAGGCTGGGGAGAAGGAGTTTGGATAATTGCTCAGGCCAACAGCACTGCTGCTTTAGCTGCTGAAGGCACACGTGGTTTGATTCCTCACAACCGTATTCATTTCTGAGTAGAGATTTTTTTCATTTCCTTACTATTATTTATTGGTGGCAGGAAATAATAATTAGAAAAATCAACACTGATAGTGCTAGAGAGAAGATTAGCATGAAAAACATCTTGGAAAATCCTTCTAAGAGGAATAAAAAGGAAAATTTAACAATAAAATTCAGAGTTAGTGGTGCTGGTTTTTATTACCTAGCCTTCCTTTTTGTGTCAGGAGGGGTGAATTATGCCACGTAGAATATACTTATGCCTGAATTCATCCATGCCCACAGCTTTGTGTGGAAAGGGTGGCCACTTCTTTCAGACTGTGGCTACTGCATTTGGAGTGCCTTGTAATTTAGGGCATGCTTCCTGAAAATCAAGCTCATCTTGCAGAGATCTGCTGTCACGTTTCCAAAAATCCTGAGTCACTTCTGAAAACTCAGAAATCGATCTAATGCAAAGCTTTTGAAGCTGGTGGTGGAAGTCTCATTGACTTCATTTCGCCTCTTCTCTTTGTGCGAGCGAGGGAGTAATGAAACTGCACAGCATTGAAGAAAGATGCTTTTGTTACCCTGTGGCTTGCTTTGCATTCTCAGTTCATTTTGGGTTTCTGTAAGAAAAGCGTCCTTTCTGCTCCCTGCTCCCTCCCCCAGGCTGTACCCTTAGAGCAAGTGAGATGCAATAGCAGAATAGCAATGCCGTTTCATCTGATTACAGTTCATTTATGAAAAAATATTTTCTTTCTGTGGAAACCACACCCTTTGTACTGACACGCAGCTGCTCCGACCGTGCTAACCTTGCAAGCCAACACCAGCGTTGCTTGTGGTGTGCTTCCAGCCTGCGTTGCGGCTCGTTTTCTTCAGAGAACCTAAAGATGTGCTGCGAAGCCCAAATCACCCCTGCTGCATTCAGCAGAGCTTTTTCTAGCGATGTGTTCCCAAGTAAATGATATTTTCTTACAGGTGGTAAGAAACGAGCTTTTCTGTGAACAAGTCCCTCAACAGGGATTTTGGTTATCACTTTGAGACGTGCATCACTCTATACAGGTGGTGAGTCAACAGGAAACTAATGTGTAGGGTGCAAAGAAATTCTTTTTTTTTTTTTTTTTTTTTTAGATAGTTTTTTTTATTTTAATCAATAGTTCAACAAGTGCTTAAACTTCCCCGGCAGTTTAATCTGGAACATCTAGTTGAGAAGAAAAATATCTTCAATAGCTTTACAAAAATAAAGAGATTTTCTTTTCTTTCTTTTTAAATCCTGCACTTTAAGCAAGCACACTCCAACTCAAGCAAGACAGACACTGCATCTTAAAACATGGACCTCTGGTCTTACAAATGACATTCTAACCCAGGGCAGCAGGCACAGTATGTAAACGGTATAGAAACAGAGCAGGAACAACTGTTACAGCTTTCTGATCCTTTTTTTTTTTTTTTTTTTTTTTTTTTTGACAGCATGTATTAAAAAGCAAAGTTGCCCAAGAGATTCCTCAGATTACCATTTCTTCTGGCAGGTGGCTCCTCCACCAGAATATTACAGGGGTGACAAGTGGAAACCTTTCACCTGTTTTGGCAACCCTGGCAGTTACTGAAGATGCCCAAATTAATTGTTTCCCTCATTAATGCTTCTGAGCTTTGGTATGGGACAAACAGCTCAGCTTGTAGGTCTTCCACTGCTAAGCCACTTGTGGCTTAGCTCCTTCAGCAGTCAGGGCTGCCAGCACACGAGGTCAGGCAGGAGAAACAAAATGAATGGAGTATATTGTCACAGATGTGTGTGGGGCCACGCAACAGTAAACTTAGCGCCTGATGAGATGAAGAGATCAAGGGAGCCCAGCTCCTAATCCTGGGCCTGTAACGTAGGAGAACCCTTGCAGGGCACGTGGGTTGACAAATAACACATGCACTCCAAAGGCTGACTTATCTGTGTCCAACTTGGCTTCTAGTGGCTAATAGGAAAATAAAGGGAAAATATGTAGGCACAAGGAGGGAAGCTGGTGCTGCAGCATATGCTAAAAACCCAGATCATAAAATCATAAAATTATGTTTCAAGTCAACAATACAAATAAACCAGAAGAACCATAATATACCAGAGCCAAAATAAACCAGAAGCAGATTTTTTTTTTTTTTTTTTTTTTTTGGGGGGGGGGTAATGCATCACAAAGGTCTCTTTCTAGCACTTCCTTTATAACCATCTCTGGGTGATAGGGAAGAAAAGGCACTTGTTTGGTTTTTATGTTGTGTCACGTTTGCATTTAGTGTAGCCCTATGTCTTGGCAAAGCTAGGTTGGTGCAAGTCAGTGATTCATAATAAGGATTTAACTGGAGGTTTAGGTTTGGATGTGCTTTTTTGAGGTAAGAACTGGACAGGTCTTTCTCTTGAAACTGTTGTAATACTTCTGACGTTAAGCAGTTTACGGAGGAGCCACAACACAG
Organism: Aythya marila; assembly: GCF_965140915.1. Taxonomy (NCBI): domain Eukaryota; kingdom Metazoa; phylum Chordata; class Aves; order Anseriformes; family Anatidae; genus Aythya; species Aythya marila. Next base: position 103,535,475 of record NC_139043.1, on the reverse strand, counting down.
TCATAAATTGCGGCTCCTTGCCCTGGTGAATGTGGAGCATCGTGCTGCGGAGTGGCTCTTGCTGTTGGGTTCAGTCCTGCGTTTCAAGGACGGGCAGATTTCAGCTGGGACTCGTGTTTGTGTGGGCCTTGCGTAGGGAGGGGTGTGAGGGTCTAACAGCTCCCAGCCATCTATATTTTTCCGGAGATGAGATCACCTAATGTGGTGAAAGAAGCTTGTCTTCTGTGGTCTAAGGGACATCACACCATACACATCCTTATAAATAGAAACTAACACGGGCTCACTCATGCACCTATGTCTTAAACAGAAGTTGGAGACTAAGCTACTATTTGAAGGAACTTGTCTGAAATCCTGTAATACCTCAACAACTTATTTGGAAACATGCTGGTGTACATTTGCTGAATAGAAAACTTGAGGTCTAGCTGGAGAAAATCAAACTCCTATCTGGTTTTGAGGTTCTCTTTCAGAGACTTCACATCCCTTTCTGGACCTTCTGGTTAAAGCTGTGCTCCTGATGCCTCTATGCTAACAACCATCCAGAACTCTTCAAGGTTTGATGGTGTGGAGCAGGAAACTATTAAGAAATGCTGAGCAGAGCAGCTGTTGTTCTCAGGGCTTGGTTTGTCATGGTGAGCTGGCTTTCAGCTCCTCCCAGTGAGCTGAAGGAGGATCTGGTACCAGGTGAATGGATGAGTGCTTTGTCTGCTGGCTACTGAGTCACCCTGAGCTCTGTTCTGCCTCTTGAGCTATTTACGGGTTTTCTGTGACATTTCATGTCTGGGGAAAAAATGTGAAAGGTGTGATGTGGTAGTGAGAGCCTGTGGTTGTTCCTTCCCCCTCTTCCTCTGGCTGTCTCGAAAACAGGTGAACTGATTTCTTTATCACTCAGGGAATTCCTGTCAAAGGCTGAAACCAGCTTGGAGCAAGCTGTCAAGAAGGCACAAACGTTGAGGAGGTAGGGAGCCTGAGTACAGCCATTTGCTACTTGGATGGCTTTTTCCTGCTTGCTTTGCTAGGAAGGTCCATGCTATCGCTGTTATTTCAAAGCATGCTTTTGCTGTAGCACACGGTATGGGCGCTCACCTGTGCAAAGCTGAAAGAGCTGTATTCAAGATGGGCTTTTCCTATGATGCTAGAAATGACACATTGGAGGGTTCTTCCTCCTGTAGCACGGGACGGGGCAGCTAGAAGCTACTGCTGATGAAACACAGTGACCTTACTCCTTGTGTTGCTCTCACAGGTTCCCCATGTGAGCCAGAGCACGTGTGTATATCAGTAAAGGCCTCAAGGCTGAGCTGTGCCCTCAGCTTCCTCCCCATTAAAACTTGGGAGCATGGTTCATCCATGAGCTGTACCTCCTTGCTGGCCTTAAATATCTCCCCTGCTCTCTCTGCTTCCATCCATGTCAGTGTGTACACAAGAAGGTATTTGCCAGAGGGAGAAAATCCGAGGGTTTCCAGAGCAGGTGTTGTTGAGGGAAGCTCTCTGAGGGCTCTGCCTCTCCCACTTTCCCAGCAGTGTCTCCCCATACCAGTGTGGGTGCAACCTTGGTGAAACCACGCTGTGTGTTTGGATCCTCCAGCAAGGAGAAAAGGGAGGAGGCGGCAGTGTTACAACATCCAAGCTATAACTACTGCACGTGGAGTACACGAGGCCTCATGAACACGGGAACAGAACAAGCCATTTCAGGCTTCCATCAGCAATTTACCTGGGCTTTGTGTATCTGACAGAAAAAAAATGCTTTTTTCTGTCTGGCTTTAGGGGGGCTTGGTTGTAACTATTTACTCGATTTAGAGGGAGGTCCTGAAGCAACTACATAGCTAACGAAATCAATGAGAAAATGTTAAGCCACTGGTTAGTTTTACAACTTAATAGTTGTAAAAGGAAGTTGTAAAATAGTTGTAAAAAAAAAAAAGTTGTAAAAGGAATTACAACTTAGTAGTTGTAAAAATAGTTTAAATTATTTGGAATATTTTTTTTTTACTTGAAGATATCAACCATTTACCACTGTCTCAATGGAGGGCTGTTGATCTGCTGTTTCTGTTGAGCTGTGAGATAAGGGCTAGATAAATCCTTGTAGGTTTTCTTCTTATATACATATCTACACCCGAGTCCTGAAGTCAGAGGGGGAAGCCACTGTCACAGTATTAACACTACACCGAGTTGTTCCCCAGAGTTAAATTCTGATGAGAAACTGAGTGTTGGGCTGAGAAAGTACCACAATGGTAAAACGGCGGAGACGACTGAAGCAGGATTGTAATGTTCACCCTAGCAGTTTAAAAAAAAATAATAATAAAAAGGAGACCCTATCCCTCCCCCCCCAGAAGTCTGCAGTCCTAAAGTGCAATTACTTTTGTGCAGTCATGTCAGGCCAGGGATCAGACTGGATGAAGTTCAAAGCACAAGAAACATCAAACGAGTGCTGTTTGTGATTCGAGGAGGGGGGGAAAAAAGGAAAAGAACAACAGTTCTCAGGCATTCAAGTGCATCAAGAAAATAAACGTCCCTTTCTTTCTGAAGAAAAACAACCCTCAGTCTTATGGAATCCTGGCTTTGTAGTCATGAAAAATAGTTCTTTTTTTTTCACTTCTAGCTGAGAATGTCCCAATATGTCACAGTACAAATAAACAACACCAAAGCAAGAGCTGGGGCGCTGGGATGTTTTGCCAGTGCCCTGCTGCTATACAGACGTATTTTATTTTCCTCTGGTGACTCCTCAGATCTGGGCACGGACGAAGCGCACTGAATTAAAGGCATCTGGTAGGACGTGGCTCTCTTTTCTGGTCGATCAGGGCTGGACCCGTCGCTGGGCCTCTGACCGTTGTAGAGCAAGTACCTGCCCCTGGCGTCCTGTTCCATCTTGAAGATTTCGTACTCGGTGTGCGGCAGGCGGATGCCGAGCGCGATGCAGCCATTGGTGTGGGTGACGTCTTGCTGGACCCCAACTTGCCAGGAGCCCTGCGCCCCACACTCGTTCCCGTTGAAGACGTTGAGCAGAGAGGCTGTGGATACGTCCATGGGTGTCACCTTCATGTGGTTTACTGCAAGCGAGGAAGAGGGGGTATTAGCAGAGGGGCAAAGGCGACATGCTGCTTGGGGTATACCCAAGAAATCATCACTGAAATAGGGGTTCAGCCTTCAATCTGCCCATATGGGGCAGCACCATGTCCTTTGCAGGCAGGACCATAGCATTTGATGAAAAACGCACAGTAATATCAGTGAGGGAAGAAAATTGGAAAATGCTTTTGAAACTGACTCTTTTACTTCTGTATCTTATCTCTGCTGCTAGCAATGTCACAAAGGTTCAAGCGAGGCATGTTGCCAAATGGGTTTAGCGGCTATGGGGACAAGGTTATTTTAAATACGTCCCTTGTGTAGGTGCTGATGCTTCCTGAATTTGCTTAAGGATGTCTTTTGATCTAACCAATGGGAATTACAGCAGCTCTGAATCTCTTTGTTCTTTCTTAAATCAATTTTCTTATACTGTAGGTGTGGCCAGGAAATCTATTTGCATCATTTTACACTTTTGATATAACTGCTTCGGGTACTGAACACACACACACACACACACATTCAGTTGAAGAAAACCTGATGGCCGCATATCTCAGTCAGAGACTGAGCAGAGCTTTACATAAATTCCAGGCAATCCTTTCCAGATAAAGCCTGGTTGAGATACATAAAAGAGGAAACAATAAAACTCTGCTCATATTTTATTAACATCCATATTTATCCATAAGTAGGGCTATTTAGAACCTATTTTTATCATTTTAAAACATATGCTGCCTCATAAAGCTAGTGAAATAATAATTTCCAATTGTAAAATTTGTAAAATACTACAATCTTTATATATTGCCTGTAGTATTTTGTATTAAGTATTTCTGAACTAGAGAGACTTCTTGTTATCTAAATGGTGACTGCGGCTTGCAGTATCAAACACAAAAAATGTTGCAACTTCTTCACTTCAAAATTACCTCTATACCTTTTGTAGGTATGCTACTTTTCATAAGGGTTTAGAGCATGTAGAGTTTTATTTTTCAGATGAGTTTAAAAAGTTGAGAAAAGCCAAATTGAAAGAGCCTGTGGAAGCTGAATAGAGATAGTTCTTGGTGTGCTTTTGGTACTGTATATCAAGAAAAGGGTTTCAGAATAGATTGGTGCTGACCAAAACACAAGTAAATTACAAACCCTCATGCCTCCCAACACACCAAACTCACAAATTCTTGCACAGGATGTTAATAATGTATGTGTCTTTTTATACTTAGATTTTTATACTTTATACTCAAATATTTATTCTGAAGTTTTACAAGCAGATATTTGACTCAAAAGCTCAACAGCTCTTGTTATTTGCTCTAGTTGGTATAAAAAGTAATCTATAGAGAGTGAACCGAAAAGTTTTAAAAGAACAAAATTAGTGACCTTGCTCTGTGAGGTAAATTGGCAGGTTATCAAACAGAAATTCAAGCAAAAACTGGATTTTATCCTAGGAGCTAAGCTGGAACATGCTGCATACAGCTAGAAAGAACAAGAGCTCTGACAGGCAGGGATATCTCCTGCCTCCTATGAAAATCCTAGATTAGTAAAACATTTCTCATAGTTAGATATTTTCCTAAATTGGAGATGTACAAGAAGCTATATGCTTTTCATATGGCAACTGAAATTAGGAGGGTAAGAGCCTACAGTATGCTCGGGGTTTCCACAGGCTCCGCTGGGGCTGGCGCCGTGGAGGGACGTCGTGTTTTGGAGATGTTTGTTTGTGCGAGTGGTTAAAACCACCGAGCTCTTTCTAAGTAGGCTGCTGTGGGGCTGTTTGTATGAAAAGGCTTTTCAGCCACAGGGACCTGGGTAGCGTCACCGCTGAGCGCTGCTTCCTGGTGTACTCGAGGGGGCTGTTAGATACATCCAGTATTCACTGCGGTGGGATTAATCAGAGCTGTCTTCAGGGACATCACTACTTGCTCTAGGCCCCCTTGGAAGCTGATGAAAAGACATATGCTACTGTATCTGTCTTTGCCAAAAAATGATTTATACCACTTATGACCTGAAATGCCTTCTGAAGTCACTTTTTTTTTTTTTTTTTTTTTTTTTTCCCCTCTATGCCGGAGGAGCCTTAGGACATGGATCTAATCTTGGGCACTTTGCTTAGATGTTTGAAGTCTGTCCACTAGGCTCCAAGACTTAGCGATGTGAAGACTTATTTTCTTGTGTTGCACTGAAGATCTCTCTATTTTGCTTCAAATGAGCATTGCTTCAGTGGTGTAAAACATCATGCATTGCCTGGGCAATCACAGAAGGCCTAAAACCACCCAAGAAAGGAGTAAATTCTGCAAATGATGAAATGAACTCGTTAGCAATCAAACCACCTTGAGCAACCCTACCTTTGAACACAAACTCCGTTCCGCCCATCACTTTGGACGAGTGCACTCCTCGGCTGTAGCGTCCCTTGGCGTAGATGGTGAAGGTGGGGTGTTTGCAGATGGGGTCGGAGTAGTGGTAGTAGTGGCCTTCCCAGGTGTTGTTGTTGTCGTGGAAGATGAAGTGCCGCGTGAGGAAGAGCACCTCCGGCCGCACCTCGCAGCGCTGGCTCACCCACTCGCCGTGCAGCCCGATGGTCAGGTCCGCCTTGGGGGGCAGGATGGGAGGGTGGTGCTCGTCCGAGCGGTAGATGATCCTGCACGCGATGCACGTGCGGTCGTGGTTCTGCAAGGAGGCAAAGAGAAACCCTCATTTCTTTGGGCAGTGGCCTGGGAGAACAGCAACCTGCTATTTTACACCTTTTCAGCTTTCCTGAGCCTTAACACAAGGTCATGAAGCGTACCCTTTGTGTATCTAGAGGAGTCTTAACTGTAGCCTCTGCCAATTTTCTTCTCTGCGTCAGGCACACAGCTCTGCTGACAGCACCATGGATATGGGGACGTAAGTGAGCTTGCACAGAGCCCGAGGTGCTCCAGGCAGCAGACACGGCCTACTGTCACTGAACACAATGAAAGCTTTATGGCTCTTTCCACCAGGAATGAGGTCTGTGGTGTCTGTCAGGCCTGATGAAGGCCCACAGAAGAACCACTTTGTTGAGCACCAAACCTCTGGGATCCACATGGCCCAGCTTCCAGCCATGTCCCTGAGGGGTGAGGCCATTTTGTGATGCATGGATGGAGCTGCCCACCATGTGCTGCCCACCATGTGCTAATCACTTCTGCAAGAGGCAAAGACTCCAAAGCCAGCCTTTTCCATCATCTGTTGAGGATACCTGATCCCTCCTGGAGACAGGGGGATGAACAGGGTGGGTTCCTTGTGTCACCTACTTTGTTCAAGCTGTGAGGAGTTTCAGAGTGAACTGAGCTAAGAGCTGAAACTCCCACACAGCCACTGGGGAGAGGAATTTATATAGCATGAACGCTTTTCCTTCATGCCCCTTTCCAGTCCTCTTCTCTGTGATGTCTCTGAGCTCATCCCATTACATAAATTCTCAAATTCATCACTAATATTTTAAAGCCCACATGTGCTACTACAGAGTCATCATTTCTCTATTTGCTATCTTCAGCTCAGGGCACTCTTTAGGAAGCACATTTACACATTCTTCATCTGTGCCCTCAGTCTGTCTGCTATTACAACCATAGGTAGCTTCTGAGAACCAACACACCTCAGGCAATGCATCCCTTTTACACATATTGAATAGGGTTTATATTTCCCTCCCCTACAGATCACATTGACATCAAAAGTCAGTGAAACCAATGAGTCCGCTGCCAGCTTCACCAGGCTGTAGAGTAATGGTCTGTCTGCAAAATAACTATAAATGATATAGCCCAGGGTGACCTGAACCAGTGTTGGCCAACAGAGCTGCTCTGAGGAGGAGGTGAGACCTGCTGACCTCCAGAGGGGCTTTCCACCCAAAACCAAATGGTCTTCTGGGGACCGTGTGTCAGCATACTACAGAAGAAGATGTCATTCTTTCCCATTGTGGAGCTTGTTGACTATTTTTAAAATTCATTTTCCAGCATCTGCAAGCAAGTACAAGGGCCATTGGTATGTTAATGAAAATACAAAGTATTTTTAATTGAGTAAATAAACTGAGACTGGTGAAGTTAGCAGATTTGTGCCATTGTAACTAACAGCAGAGACTGGTGCAAAATATGTAGTTCCCCTGAACACCGAAAGCACAGATAATACACAAGGACTGTAAAAATGGGGTGTTTTCTGAGACTGCGAGTTTCAATTTGGGCTTTCTTATGGTCAAGAGAGAAGTCAAGATCCGGCCTGTCTTTCTATTTTGCTACAGGCTTCTTGTGTGACCTTCCCATGGACTTAATCTCAGTTCACAGAAACAGACAATTACAGCTTTTCTGTTTGATGCACGACTGGTAGAAGGTTAAATAAAGACTGTGAGCTGTCGGAAAACAGACAGAAATGTAATGGGCCTGTATATGATAGATTGATAAATAAATATATTTGCACGTAGCTCTATTCATTGAGCAAACTTTCATGCACAATCTGACAGAAGTCCAGTGTCTTCCTTCCTCTTGTCTACAATAAATGCTCATCATCTGCAAGCTTGTTTGGGACTAATGAAGGGGGTCTGTTGAACCTCTAGCTCTCTTTAGAGGATATCAGTCTTTTTCTTTGGAAAGGGTTTGGTTTCACATAACCACAAAATCTGCTGTTGTCCTTGCATGGACAGTGAACCAGGCCAGGTGTCCATGAAATAAATACCTGTTTCTCCAGTATCGCTGTCCTGCCATGGGGCAGACAAGTGTTACAGCTGCCTAACACCTGGATGAAGTGGCTGTGGTGAATGGGCACTTGCTGCAATAAAAAGGAAGTAGGACAGGGAGAAGCTGGGGAAGTTATGAGGGAAGCAGGAGTATCCCTTTCAAAGCAGTGAGATACCAAAGTGGCTCAGGCATCTCTTAATGCCATACCCTGAATGCATTGCTTCTCTTAGATTAGTGCTTGAATTTAAGCCTACACTTTTCACTCTGATATTATCTTTCACAGAGTTATGAACTCTTTAGTGGAAGAATGTGCCACATGTAAAACCCGTCAGTACAATTTTTGTTCAAGTAATGTACATGAGAAAGATCTAGTTTTATTGTGAGTCAATTGGACTTAATTATGGAGTAATTCATGTTTAACAACTGAATGTATTTTTCACTGTTGCTTTTTCAGGTCAGCTGCTTTTGGTTCTTAATTGCACTGGCTAAGGCCTTGCAAATCACTCCCTTTCCATTTGTCTTAGGAAAGATTATTTTCTAAAAACAGACATTCAAAGAAAATACAGAACAGAGGCAGAAGACATTTGAGTCCAAACACAATTAAGTACTCTCTAATAAAAAGCTAATTTGAGCGTGACATAAACTAAAAAGCAATAAAATGATCAGTGGACAGGATGCACATCTGTTTCATGTTTCAAATATTTTAGGTGTACAGTGCAGTATTTTTAATACGGGGGTCTTGTGGAAAGGAACAGCCCCAGGGATGGCCTCTGCTCGGTGTCTGCAAGATCCCTTCCCATGGAGATGAGGGGAAGGGAGCCTTGTTGAAGCTCTGCAATGCTGAATCCGTGCTGGCCCAGCTCCTCACCCTCCTGGGTGCTTCTCTGAAGCCAACTTGTGAATTAATCCATGAGGCCACAAGGGTTGCAATAAGCCTGAATCTCTGGCTGGAAACAGTTCTTGTATACTTGGGGAGAAAATAGTTTGTGATCTGAAAATTTCCATGAACATTTTTCCTTTTCCCTCCCTCCTGCTGCCTCAGCTGAAATGGTAACAGGGCCAGACTGCTCTGGAAGCCAAGCAGAGAGGTTTCTAATAAAAAAGCAAACAAGGATGAGGTTGCTTGATCTTCTTCCCAATTGCTGTGGATAGTCGGAAACACAAATCGTCTCAGCACATTTTATTTTTGTGCTTAAGTTCTATTGGATTCTGTGGCTGCCTAGAGCTAATTCTCCTCTAATCAATTCATAGTGTTTGTTATGGCCCAGGACAAAAAAACTATCGCGCAACTGGGATGTTCTCTCAGCAATGGTAAAATGGGCTTAGAATAACACGTAGAAAGATCTTTTTGGAAGGTGTTCTAGTTTTCTTTGAACAACTTTGTAGTTTGTTGCTGTTGTTGCCCAAGAAATCTATGGGCCAAACCCTTTCCAAAATGTATAGGAAATCTACTCTTTCCTTATGGTTAAACCAGAAGCTGAAATCATTGCTTAATATCAAAGAGAGGACCTGCAGGATATACTGCAAGTTGTATTTAGGGACAAAACAAACAAGCACAATTAGTAAAGAGGAGGTTGAAAATACAGATACTTTGAAAATACTGCTCAAAACTATTTACTCTATCCATTTTTATATGCTGAAAATGAGTCTGTATCTCAATTAAAAAAGATAAATGGTATTTGCCTGAAGCAGAGCCAGCTGATCAGCTTTTCCCAAGTTTTCCCCCGTAGAAGACTGTTTCTGATATTTTGCTATCATTGAATCGTTAAGGATGGAAAAGACCACCAAGATCATCTCGTCCAACCATCCCCCTACCACCAATGCCACCCACTAAACCATGTCCCCAAGCACCACGTCCAATCTTTCCTTAAACACCCCCAGGGATGGTGACTACTTAAGAGTCTGAGAGATGCCATGCATTCCTAGCAGAAAAGCATTTTAGGGGCTTTCTTAGGAGTTTTCTCAGCAGCAGTTTGTTTCATATCTGCAAGGTCTTGAAACTGACATGAAATTACACATTATTTTCCCAGAGTAATTTGGGAAATCATCTCACCTTCTCTTTTTATCTGGAGCTGCTGCACATCCTTCCTATCCCATAAGCTGGTTAGGAAATTCAAGCATCAGCTCTGACTCAGAAACACAGAAAAGTGCATGCTCTTTGCAGTCAGCTCTGCTGCCTTTGGACTCCCTCCTCGCTCTCCTCTTTCCTCCCAGTAATGCCAGTATCAAACGAAAACCCAACCCTTAAACTCCTGGCAGAGCAGTTGCTTCTTTCTGTAATCTCTCTCTTGGGGCTCAGGCCTTTCAACTTTCAGTTTTTATTCAAACTCAGATATTCCATGTGGCTACTTTAAGTACACCCATCCCTCCCTTTCCCAATATTATTGCCAGCTGGGTCTGTTCCCTCCTCCTGGGCTGCTGTCACCACTGCTCCGTTACAATACCCAGTGAAGTCACATATTTCACATTTTTGTAGCAATATCTTGCCTTATCAAGTCGTATACTGACATTAAAAATATTTCTACAACATTCTTAAGCTGTTACGTCTGTTTTACCTGCGCCTCTGCAGGTGTAACATGGAAAGCCTGTTTGGAAGAACCAGGTTCTCAGCTGGCATAAACCCACCTTTGGCTAGCATTGATTTGCATTGGTTTCATGGCAAGAAGTGGGTATTATTCATGGCTGAAAGAGGAGGACAGATTGCATCTGTACTGTATTGTGCGTGGCAAGGGCTAGCAGAAGACCTGCCACCAAGGGAAGATGCTCCTAAGCAACACGAAGCAGCCCAGGCTCTGGTTATTCACAAGTTTGTCTTGCTCTTGTGTCGGGGACTCCCCTCTTAGGGCAGATTCTGACCAAGAGAGAAAGCATTGAGGAAGAGGGGAAAGAAAAGACATGCTTAGCAGTGACCCCCAACTCCCACCTGAACGCTGTGTGTGTCATGGGCTGGGCTAGATAGGCCCAGGACGAGGCCTGCATGGTCAGAGTGCCTTCAGCCTCACCGCCCAAGAAGCCAGGTGCCAGGTTTTGGTATCAATAACTGCATGCTCCCAGGACAAGTACAAAGGCAAACCTCTGGAGAACATCAGCTGGGAGAAGGTGTCAGCTCAAGGAAATGCATCCAAGTAAACAGAAAATGTTAGATGCTTTGCCTCACGCTGCCAAGGACCGAGTCCACCCAAAGAACACTTTTATGAATTGCTCAGGGTAGTATCAAGCTCCACTCTTCCACTGCTCCAGATAACTGCAGACCAAGACAACACTTTAACAAACGGCTACAATCTCCCTCTACCACAAAAGTGATAATTTGCAGGCTTTCCATGACCTCATATGAAGCTAAGTTGGCTAACATGCATTAGGCTGGCTCTGGGGAGTTGAAAAGCATGGTTGACAGAGTTGTAATTCAGCTTGCCAAAGGGAATGAAGAATAACAAAGATTTAGAACTTTAATTAAAAAATCTTGAAGCAAATGAAATGCTGGGGAGAGCGGTAACTCCTTTGCAGGGTTGTCAGTTTGGGATTTCTTTTGGTGGAGAACAGAGGAGCTGCACGCAGTAAGGAGGGTGGAGGTACGTTCAGATTTATCTACAAATATGTACCATATATTTTAAGATATTGAGGAATGGTTTTTATTAACTACTCCCAGGAAGAGAAAGATAGCGAAGGAATCTGAAGGCACTACCATTACACAACTGTCTGATCTATCACGTCGATTCCATTGCACAACCCTGCATAAAACTGAAATAAACAGGACCGAAATGAAATACAAGAGTCTTCTGCTTGTTCCCTTATCATACAAACTCCTTTAGCCTGCACCAAAGATGGGAACATAGATAAATCATGGCCTTTTTCTCAGATGAATTTACTTGCATGTCCTCTATCCAACTAAAATGATACTACATTTATAGTGACATGAATATTTTGGTAAGTAAAAAAAAAATCCTGGAAAATATGAAGCAACAGTTTGATGGTCCATCTTCAGGAGCAGAATATTAAAAAATAAAGCTGCCTTATGTCTCTATAATGCCTTTAAAAAGCAACCTATGTAAGCCTACTTATACTCCTACTATGCTACTGCATAGCAATATTGGCAATGAGTCCTCCATTCCCGCTTACAAAAGATGAAGTAATTGTGGTTCGATGCCAATGAGAAGGAAGGTGTCAGTAGTTTAGATATATTTGCTGCATTGATCTGAAGACCCTTCTTTTATTTTGCTAAACTAAATAGTTAACTCTGATCTGGGGTACTGTATTTGTGTTGGAGCAGACTTTTACTGTAATTGCAGAAGAAATGGTGATCAGTGAAGATGAATATGGTTTTAAAACCAACACAGCTTTTGAAGGTTTGGCTAGGAGCTGTTTGCTTCTCTTATCTTTGAAGTGCATCATACACATTGTTGTTGTTCATAAACCTGGAATTAACCTGTTTGAACAGTCTTCTCAATCTTCTTTCTTTGCTGCCCTCATAATTTCCCTAATCAAGAGTCTTTTGCCAGTAATAATGAACAAAAGAAACCCTTCATGTGTTGGCTTAATCTGGAAGTCTAGTAGCACTGCTCTGGCAAACAGAGGAGTTTTGTCCTCCAAAATTATGCTTTTTGATTGAGATAATATTTTGCGTATTTCTCTGAGGCACTTCACATGTTTAAGATCTATTTATTAACTTCTGCTTGCATTTCCTTGTGAGCACCTCCAGTACTCAGCATTCCCCCTACAGATGAAGTAACTGAGTTTCAAAGAGATGAACACCCACATTTTCAAAAGCTTAGAAAACCTTGTGCACTTTGTTCTTTTACCTCCTGGCTAAACCAAAACCCAAGCACCAGCCTCCATACGTGGAATCAGCTCCAGCTGCAAACACCGAGTGGTGCTGAAAGTCAGCTTCCAACGGTGAATAAACTTGTCAGAGAGGATTGACAATTTGGGATTGCTTTTCCCTGGGAAAATTTTAATGAAAATGTGTGGCCAGCAAACGTTTGAACATGGCAAAGACAAAAGGAAAGTTACTCTAGCATGTTTTAGGATTCTTGTGATGTTCCAGATCACTCCAGCCTTATTCCTAATAAAAGATCTAACTTGAATGACCTGTCATCACAGCTGTGGACTGATCTTTCCTGTTACTCAGTCAGATGATAAAATAGCACAAGGAGTTCTTTGTTTACAAAATGGTATTTCTGAGGCAATTAGATGTGAAACCAGTGTCCTAGTATTGCTGTTGTAAACATTTCCTGTGTTTTTAGACAGAGCAGATGTCTCGGAAAACATCTTCTGTCCTTATGCACAGCGAGCGAATACTGCATTCAAGCCTTCCTTCATGCTGCAAGTTCCCCTATAGATTTGCAAATCAGGTGTGTTTTTATGACTGGTCAGCCAGGCTCCTTGGTATTGTCCTAATCAGTATTTTTTGTACAATACAGATGATGCCGTCCAAGCAATTCCACCATCCTGCCCTTTCCATCAGCATGCTCTTTCCCGCTGGGTAAAGAAGTTCAACATGCACTAGCTTGAATCCCTTTCTAAACTCTCTACATCAAGACACATCAAAGACACATTCAACCCACATCATCAGCAAGTCCTAATTCATACCTTGAGCAAAGCTAGAGGACTGCTAAGATAAATCTATACAGTGACCTGTTAAACAGCTGCACTTAAGAACTTCCATGTATTTTACAAGAGGAATTTGTTTAAGGTATGCTCTTATCTACGAACATTTGTAAAGCTTTAAGAGATGACATATGAGATATTTTTAAAAGCTCCCTGGTTTTATATGAACACTTGAGATATGGTAATCTGTGAAATTATTCAGATTTGTAGCTCGGTATAAAGCTGTCTGGTTTTTGGACAGCCCTTTTGATTTACCATCCTGTGGTGAAATCACTGCAGGAGTTTGGAGAAGGTCCAATTCTATTTGTTTAAAGTCCTGATCATGTGGCTTTGGCATTCCTAGCATATCCAGCAATCATTTGCTTTTAATTACCATTCATTTCAACCACATAAGTAATGAACGTGGCTACCACATCCAACTTACAGGCTGTGTAAACTCTTGAGCTGGGTGGAACTTTCTTCTATATACGGCTTAACTATAAATTTAACTCAAAATCTGAATCCTCTTAACTTATTTTAGGCAGGCCTTTATAAGTATAAAATAAAAATAAATAAAAAGGAAATGAAAAAAGCCTTAAATGAAAGATTCCACACAATACACCTGATTCACTTCAGAAGCAATTTCCTGGCCTCCCCAGCCTCTTGGTATGACTGTAGAAACCTTAAAAAAACAAGTTGATTTAACGTTTCTATTTATTCATGGTGTCCAGTTTCCAGAGGAGTCTGTGACTTGTAGTTTTAAACTCAATTTAGCATTTAAACTCATTTTCAGCTGGGTCCCAGTGGAGCAACAATTAGAGAAGGAAAGGAGTTCAAAGAAGAAGGGTTATAACCTTTCAGTGGTATGTTTGCCTGAGCTTGAAAAAAAATGCATCTCTGTTACTATTCTTCCTCCATTCAGCAAACACCAAGTCATACAGCCAGGTTGAGAACCTGTTAGCAGACAGAACTTCATGGCTAAGAACAAATCAAAACCCACAAAGTCTTTCAAGGGAGCTAACGCTAAGGTTCATTTTTCAGGGGTACTATTAATTGTGCTACGCTGAAAACTTCTATCAGCAAGCCCAACTTCTCTCAAGATAAAACAAATCTCACATCAAATCTGAACAAGATTAATTCACCAAAAATACGAAGAGAACCTAGGCTGCCGCACACTTAAAATTTGAGTTCTACCTTCCCATCTTCTGCAGTTGAGGGCTCCAGCTGAGAATTGGTGTCCCTGTAAACCAGACACTGTATGTACACATGCATACATTGTAGGAGCCAAAAAGGCTGTGCAGGCAAACATTTGAGGAGAAACAGAGGTAAAGTAACTTGCCAGAACTCGTAACTGGACAAAATGGGTGTCGAGCACTGGTCTGAAAGTTACGACCTGGCAGCTCCATTTGTGAGGCTACAGGGGTTTCATCACGGAGAGCTGGAATTTGTATGTATTTTGGTGTACTCAGAGTTAACTTGTGCTTTCTATAGTAACAGCACTTTCTGTAGCCAATAGTACTCGTGTGAATGGCATTCCAGTGACAGAAATTCAGCCTCAAGATTCAGCCTCTGCCAAGATCTGGCTACCAAAAGTATTATTTGGAAGCACTGTACTTCATGAATACCAATGGATAACTTATTGGCTTGTCTGCCTTCCTACTCCCCCAGTTCTTGTAAACATACAGTATGAGATCCACATTGTAGGTTTTCACTCATTTCAGAGCATGCATAGCTCAGGACAGGACCTGCCCACCATGCCACGTGGGACTGTGGGCTAAATGCATACAGGGTGGCTCAGACAGGTGCCCTCCATGGTGCCACAGCTGGATGATACATCAGAATACAAGCTACATCATATTATGCCTAAGATAACGGGCTTTGTAATTTTAAGTGAGAGTTTCACTGCTCTCAGATAACTGTAAGGTCTTTAAGTTTTGTTTTTTGTTTTTTAACCTGGCTCGAGAAAGAAACCTCTTTATGCAAGATTTAATCCTTTTAATTGGAGCATTACATTTCAGAGGCATTATATTTGAGAGGCAAAAAAGTGATGCTATAGTAGTACAAGAGACAGGCAGGAAAATTGTGACTAGCCTGTCCTAAAATTACATCGGACTTGGGCAAAAGTCTTATTTTCAGAAAGCTGGTCAACAGCACACCTGATCATTCTGACTGTAATGAAATTACTACCAGGTGGAAACGCATTTGGCATTAAATACATTAGGCATTTACTATGTCATCTATCAGCCCATAATAAGATAACTAGACTTGACCAAATAGACCTGAAAATATAATCAGCTGGGATGGATTAAATCAGTAGTTTTGTCTCTATACATGTGGTCTCTGTACAGGTGGTCAGAAAAAGATCTCCCGTATTTGTTGAACTAATATAACATATTAGTTCACACAGCTGGTGTCAGATAAT
This sequence comes from Aythya marila, assembly GCF_965140915.1. Classification (NCBI taxonomy): domain Eukaryota; kingdom Metazoa; phylum Chordata; class Aves; order Anseriformes; family Anatidae; genus Aythya; species Aythya marila. The sequence goes on along the minus strand of NC_139043.1, from coordinate 103,519,764 downwards.
TTGACCCTACAGATTTCTTTCAAGGAAGAGATTTAGTAAAGAACCTTCTCTCCCAAATGAGCAAAGAGAAAGTAGATGCACTTGTTTGAATTAATTAAATAAAATGTAAACTGCCAAATCCAACATTTTTGATGAGGAATGTGCTGTGGTTCGTCTACTGCTGCTGAAACCCTCCAGTTTGGGAAGATGTATGTTTATAAAGAAGAAACACACTTGTCCCCGGTCACTTGAAAAGAGCGTAAGAATAACAGAAATGACAGCAGCGTTTGTATAGAGGCATAGATATGCAGATATCCATAGATATGCATAGATATGCATACTGCAGATTAAAATTATCACCAGACCAGGATATTAAAATGTTTCAAGTAAAGTCCTGAACTACTGAAGTTCAGAGGAGGAAGACACAACACAGGGCAGACAGAGCAGTTTTGAATGAAAGGGAAAGCCAAGGTTTTCTCATCTAAACTCTCACTTCCCCTGTTATGTTTCCTGCTACTGCTGATAAGCTGTGCCTGATGTTTGAATCAGTTGCAGTGAGATGATAAAAAATTCTGATAACCCATTAGCTGGAAGTGATCCTGCAGCAGTACCTAGCTGGAACATACTGATAGCAACTGCAGCCTGCAATGTGGTTCCAATTGCTGCATTCCTTTGAAACATCACCTGTAAAGATGTACAGACAGACCTCCTGCTTCTGGCCATCAATGTCTACTCTTCCTGCTTGATTTTTATTTGACTTACTATGGGTTGATCAGTTCTCAGTGAAGCTAAGGGCACTCTGAGGCCCCTTTGAAAACTGAATTATCAATGAAATTAGAGACCCATTCAAAATGCACCTGTTTTTCATTTCATTAACGTGTGTGCGTGCTTCTGGATTCATGACCTGCAAAATCTGTCAGGTTTTTTTTCCCTTCACGCTGTCCCTTTCATGTCTCTACCTTCCAATTTCCTCTTTTTCTCTCCAGGTTATGGATCACCTAACTTCCAGATGTTGATACAATTTGACTTCCTCTCTCCCTGACGCTCCTGCAACTAAACAAGCATCCACTGATGCCTCTTTCTCTTGCCTTTTTTCAGTGCTGTATCAAACTTTCTTTCTTCTCTGCTGCTAGCCCACAACAATAGTCCCAGCCAACAACTCTCACCTCTGCATACATGTCTTTGATTCCTTCTCCAGACTCAGAGTGGCCTTTGTTGAACTTAGCTCATCAGACTACTTTTCACACATTTGATGCAGTCTCATGAAGCACAGAAGAGTTTCTATTCACATGATATATGTTCTGTGATCTTTTTATAATTGACTACATCACCTGTAAGGCCACCATCCATCTCTTATTTTAGAACCACATCTGCATTTTAGATTACACTAGTACTCTGATTCAGAAGAGCTGAATAATGCAGGCTTTGTCACTGGTATCTTAAAAAGATGGCATTTATACACACACGTACCTTGGCATTTTGAAGAGGAGGTTGGTAACTAGAGGGTCGGTAGTACCTCCTCTGGGTAGCATCGGTATGAATGTCTCCGAGAAATAGCTCCTCCACAAGGTGATCTAAGTTGTGATGCAGATATTGCTTCTCCACACGGATCAGCTGGAGTTCATGCATGGCAAAATTCAGAGCTTTGGTGCATTCACAACCGTTCTCTTCTCTCAGCAAATCATAGCTCACATCCTGCTCCCAGGGACTATCTTCTGGTATAAATCCAGGACACGTGTGGTTCACCAACTCACTTAATTTTTTGGCTATTGCTTCATTGTGGCATATGATCTGTATGTTGCGTAGCTGATAGTCAGCCTCGGTACCCCCCCGGATGATCCAGGATGCTTGGCGAAGTCGAATTTTGCCACGTATAACTAACGTGTAGATAGGGTTTGTGCAGCGATTGCCACCATAATAGAACTGATAGGCTTTAAATGTGTTATTGTGGTAGAATCTGTATGATCTTGTGATGAACTCGGGGCCTGCTCTAACTTCGCAGCTGTGGGAAGATAGAGAGTGATGGAAACAAAATTTTAACAAGGCTGCACATCATGTACACTTCAGGTAACAAGAGTGAGCAACACTGCATGGGTCTACAGAGATACCTGGGTGCTCATGTAACTCTGGCATGAATGGGAGGGAAATCGGAACCAGGTATATACACCTGCCAATTTGCCAACCATTCCCTCTACTATTATGCTATTATCAATATATTTCTTCATGGAGATTGTATCTACCTAAGGGCTCTGTTGGTTTAAATACCTTGAGTCATATTTTGCTTTTCTTTTTTTGTCTAAGTACTGCCGCATGACTCAATTCTCTGAAAAAAGTAGCAGCATATTAAACATCTATTCTTCTCTTTTGCATGGTAGATTTAGCAAAAGGGCTGATAACATCAGAAAGCAAAATGCCAAATATCCACAGAACAGTGCAAAGAACAGGTTTCTACAGCTGCTGTACAGGCTTCTCAGTGGTGCACCGCCAGCTCTGGTCTGCAAAGGACCTGCAGGATCTTGTCCTCAGCTTTTGCACTCAAAGTTTCAACAGGGGTGGCAGTTAATGCAAAACTTCTACTTGGCTTCAATATGGACCATGTAGTATTGAGGTTGCTTAATGGAGTGTTTTTACTTTATTTTTTTTCCTGAAGGTGTAAATAGAAGCTAAATTCCACTTCCTCTAGAAAATCCTTTTATACCTTCAGACTTGTCCCCCTTCTTTGTCATCCACACTGTTTAACATAAATACACTTCTTCCTGTTAAAAATCCCCAGACTTTCCTACTATAAGTCACTTCAAATTAGTGGGTGAATATTGCCTGCTGAGACATGGAAAGAAAAATAGCACTCTGAATTAAAAGTCATCATGTATAGAGAAGAACAGAAGTGGTGAAATACAGTTTCTTAATTTCTTTGCTAATAAAACTTGTGCTAGACAAATGCTCTGAAAACAAGGATCCATTTGATGGATCTAATGCATGTAGTCAAAGATAGTATAATGCTATGTTTGAATAAGCATCCATTTTGGCAACTCAATGGTCTCTTTCTTATTTGAAAAGAGATTTAAAGATACTTCACAGCATGCTGTTTAAAATCCAGACCACAAATTGATTCATCAAGACAGCTTTATAGCATGCTATTCCTATGTACATAACGCAGCTCCTTCTCCTTTTATGCATAAACATATATAAAGCATCTGGAATTTGGAGCATCACCATATTAAGGGAAGTATTTCCCCTGCTGGTTGAAGTGGGAACATTCATACTTCCTCTCTGCTTCCTTCCCCTTTTCTCTTCCACATACATCACTCAAGCATCTTGTTTGATCTTTCCTTACCCAGTGGATACCCAATGTCCCTCAATATTGGGAGGCATTTGCACAGTGATCCGGGCTCCATTGTGCAGGTGTTTCAGCATGTGGTGACACTGTGACTCCTTGAAAGCCCTCCATGCACTCTTCTCCAAGGACCGAGGGTGGGACCTGCTGTCCGGATGAAGAAGAGCAGAACCTTCTCCCAGCCCTGCAATAGAAAAATAAAAATCATCAAGAGACCCTGGTGAGATCTCTTCCAACATCATAAAGGAGGTTATGAACATCTTGCATTGAAAGACACTTGTTCACACCGTTTTGTGCCTAGGAAAGCACTGTTTACATTCCTTGTCTCATCTGGAAAATAACTAAATATGGGATGCTCTTCCTTCATATCAGTCCATGAACAATCAACTAAGTAGTCTAGCTTTATGAAACATACTGGAGAAAAGGGCTTGAGCCAAAGTATTGCATTTCTAGACCCAGAGACGTGACCGAACCTGACTTTTACAGACACCTCTTTAGCCTCTGGTCAGGACAATCAAAAACCTGGGCCTTGTAGCTTTCAGAAGGTTGCATCCAGATCCGGACGTCAACTTTGCGGTTTCAGCCCACCTCTAATTTGAATGCTTCTATAATAAACTTGCAAATAAAGACTGCTCTTTAAAGCCAAGGGAAAACAGATACTAAAAGCAAAGCCTCTGCACACAGGAAGCCTCTGTGATGACTGAGGTGGTCAATTAAAGGCAGATCCTGCTATTTTTATTTGAAAAGGGAAAAGGAATTTCAAAAGCTAATTTTATCTCCAGCACACAGTAATTTTGGTTTCTAGTAATGTATACATACAAAACCCACCAACGATCTTTCTACACAATATTAATTGGACAAAATGAATATGTAGCTTCAGAAGGAATGTGCCTTTACTCTTTTAGGCATCGAGTGCTCTTAGATATGTTGGAAAACACGGATCAAAAGAAAAACACACATCTAGAGGTTAAGAGGTGAAAAACATGAACCTTACATAACACGTTGAAAACCGTATTACTTTGCCAAAAGGAATTTAAGAACCGCTGGGCTAGAAAAAGAGTACGGGATGGACTGGAGGGGCTGGTTGTGTGCCCTGGAAACCCGGTTTTTCATTTTGGGAGAGGGAAAACTTGGTAACACGTGCTCCCAGGGACAGGGGCTAGGATCTGCCCCCTCTTTTTTGTCGCTCTCTTCCCTGGTTTGGCTCAGGAACGGGTTGCTTCTGGTTGTGTGTGGCACAACCTCTGCTTGCACACCCTATGCAGCGCCACAGCCACCTAAGGCAGACCCTACTCTGTGTTCCCCAGGCCAGACATCTAAAGATTAAGCATCAAGAGCAGCCTCTAAATGCGAGGTCTGTTGTTCAGGGTAGTCTTGTGGCTGTGGATCAGTCCAACAGTGCGTGGTATTGCTAAAGAACTTGTAGGAAAATCAGCATTATTCATTTTTAGATAGACACCATTTCAAACCTTTGCCATTTCCTACTGCTAAAAGAAAACAACGTCAATGACTCATTATGTTCAGTAGGTCCTACATCTGCTGGAAGAAACTTGGGGTAATACCTGGGAAAACGCCATTGCCAAAAATATACATACATGTCAACTGTTTTCAAAGAGCAATTCCTAAGCTAAACAAAGGCAAGAAGTTATCCAGTAGATAAAGAATGACCAGAAACAATACTATAAATACGCGAATGTAAACGGTACTCATCACTGAATGATCTCAAGGTTTAATGAGAGTAATGAATACAGCCTCACAAAGTCTACTAGAAAAACTGGTAGCTTTGTTGCAGGTTACAAACAGTTCTTCCATCCAAATGAGAATTTATGGCCTTACTTTCTAAAGGGTAATAAACATGAGAGATGCTTTGATATTTGAGCATGCCGTCGGAGATGCCC